>NC_069503.1:1009349359-1009649359 GCF_027579735.1 Bombina bombina
GGAGGGACAGTGTAGCTGCTGCTGATTTAATAGGGAAATCGATAGCTAGGCTAGTGTATTCAGTGTCCACTACAGTCCTGAAGGACTCATCTGATCTCTGCTGTAAGGACAGCACCCCAAAAAGCCCTTTCTAGGGCTAGAACATCAGTCTGCTTTTTTTTTTTTCCTGTGTAATCTAATTGCAGTTGCCTGCCTGCCAGGGTGTGTGTCAGGCTCACAGCGTATACTGTGCCCACTTGCCCAGTGCCACCACTCATATCTGGTGTAACAGTAGTGTACATTTAAAAAAAACAACACATTTTTGACTGTGAAATAATAGCAGTCAGTTTCCTTCACATGTGTGCATTTCAGGGCCTGCCAGGGCACAGTGTCACACCAGTGCAACTCATATCTGGTGTAACAGTAGTGTACATTTAAAAAAAAACAACACTTTTTTGACTGTGAAATAATAGCAGTAAGTTTCCTTCAAACGTGTGCGTTTCAGGGCCTGCCAGAAACTTTCAGGGCCTGCCAGGGCACAATGTCACACTAGTGCAACTCATATCTGGTGTAACAGTAGTGTACATTAAAAAAAAAAACTAGAAATTTGACTGTGAAATAATAGCAGTCAGTTTCCTTCACACGTGTGAGTTTCAGGGCCTGCCAGGGCACAGTGTCACACCAGTGCAACTCATATCTGGTGTAACAGTAGTGTACATTTAAAAAAAAACTAGAAATTTGACTGTGAAATAATAGCAGTCAGTTTCCTTCACACGTGTGCGTTTCAGGGCCTGCCAGGGCATAGTGTCACACCAGTGCAACTCATATCTGGTGTAACAGTAGTGTACATTAAAAAAAAAACCTAGAAATTTGACTGTGAAATAATAGCAATCAGTTTCCTTCACGCGAGTGCGTTTCAGGGCCTGCCAGGGCACAGTGTCACACAAGTGCAACTCATATCTGGTGTAACAGTAGTGTACATTAAAAAAAAAACTAGAAATTTGACTGTGAAATAATAGCAGTCAGTTTCCTTTACACGTGTGTGTTTCAGGGCCTGCCAGGGCACAGTGTCACACCAGTGCAACTCATATCTGGTGTAACAGTAGTGTACATTAAAAAAAAAATAGAAATTTGACTGTGAAATAATAGCAGTTAGTTTCCTTCACACGTGTGCGTTTCAGGGCCTGCCAGGGCACAGTGTCACACCAATGCAACTCATATCTGGTGTAACAGTAGTGTACATTAAAAAAAAAACTAGAAATTTGACTGTGAAATAATAGCAGTCAGTTTCCTTCACACGTGTGCGTTTCAGGGCCTGCCAGGGCACAGTGTCACACCAGTACAACTCATATCTGGTGTAACAGTAGTGTACATTTTTAAAAAAAAATACAATTTTGACTGTAATAGATTGAATAGCAGTTAGTTGTCTGCAAGCGTGTGTGTGTCAGGCCTACAGCGTCTACTCAGCCAACTTTTGCCAGTGCACAGTGCCACTCATATCTGTTGTCACAGTAGCTTGCACGCATAGTACCACTAATCGAAAAAAAAAAATGACAGGCAGAGGCAGGCCACCCCGCAGGGGCCGTCGTGGTGCTGTGATTCCCTTTGGCCCTAGAATAATGCAGTGCGGTGCGTTAAACGGGGAGTTTGGTCTGTCACTGTGAAGCGGGCGTAACCCTTAC
Source organism: Bombina bombina (assembly GCF_027579735.1). Classification (NCBI taxonomy): domain Eukaryota; kingdom Metazoa; phylum Chordata; class Amphibia; order Anura; family Bombinatoridae; genus Bombina; species Bombina bombina. Next base: position 1,009,351,021 of record NC_069503.1, read on the forward strand.
ACTACCTGATCGATACATCATACCTGATGTTTTAAAGCACGTTATTCCAAACAATTTAGGAATGTTAGGTGATTTATGCCCTTTATGGATTAAAACCAGACTCTGAATCAACTATGTAATTTTCCATGGGAGTTTTGCCATGGATCCCCCTCCGGCATGCCACAGTCCAGGTGTTAGTCCCCTTGAAACAACTTTTCCATCACTATTGTGGCCAGAAAGAGTCCCTGTGGCTTTTAAAATTCGCCTGCCTAATGAAGTCTATGGCGGTTCGCCCGGTTCGCCCGTTCGCGAACATTTGCGGAAGTTCGTGTTCGCCGTTCACGAACAGAAAATTTTAGGTTCACGACATCACTATTTATAATCAACCAATATGAACTTTGTCTCTCATTCTCCCATAAAAAAATAACAGGTCTAAGGTTTCAGTTTCTTGGGCAATAATGACATTTTGCTACTATTAAAAGTAGAAAAAGAAGAAAAATATTTAACTCTTATTGTTCATAATACATGAATATCAGTCAATAGGAATAGATTACTATTTATGATTATTTGATAAAAGAAATAAAATGCATGTAGTTATAAGCAGTACAACCTGTCCTGGGGGTTTCTACCCCAGAATTCCCTAATCACAGAGATTGTAACTTGTACACACCATTGCCTGGTCTTTTGCTGAGCAAACTATGCCAGTCCTTAAAGGGACAGTGAAGTCAAAATTACACTTTCATGGTTAAGATAGAGCATGCAATTTTGAACAACTTTCCAATTTACTTCTGTTTTCAAATTTGCTTTGTTCTCTTGGTATCTTATATTGAAGAGTAAACCTAGGTAGGCTCATAAGAGCTCAGGAGTGTGCACGTGTCTTTAATACTCTATGGCAGCAGTGTTTTGCAACATTATTTGTAGACTTGTTATACAATGTTGCAAAACACTGCTGCTACAGAGTACTAAAGACACGTGCACACTCCTGAGCTCTTATGAGCCTACCTAGTTTTACTCTTCAATATAAGATACCAAGAGAACAAAGCAAATTTGAAAAGTTGGAAAGTTGTTAAATATTGCATGCTCTATCTGAATCATGAAATTTTAATTTCTCCAACATTGGTGTGTCCGGTCCACGGCGTCATCCATTACTTGTGGGGAAATGTTCTCCCCCACAGGGAAAGGCAAGGAGAGCACACAGCAAGAGCTGTCCATATAGCACCCCCTCTGGCTCTGCCCCCCAGTCATTCTCCTTGCCGCTCTGAACAAGTAGCATCTACCACGGGGATGGCGAGGAGTTTGTGGTGTTAGTTGTAGTTTTTTATTCTTCTATCAAGAGTTTGTTATTTTAAAATAGTGCTGGCTTGTACTATTTACTCTATAACAGAAAAGTGATGAAGATTTCTGTTTAAGAGGGCTATGATTTTAGCACAAGTAACTAAAATCCATTACTGTTACCACGCAGGACTGTTGAAACAAGAGAACTTCAGTTGGGGGTAACAGTTTGCAGACTCATCTGCTTCAGGTATGACTAGTCTCCTTCTAACAACACAGGCTAATGCTAGATGACAATCATTTTTCCCCTCAGGGGAAACGGTAAGCCATTTTTCTTTCACCTCAGCAAAAAAGATAACAGGCTTCCCCTTTTTGTTTTTTATGCTGGTAGACACTGTTAGGGGCTAAATCGATTGGTTTTTATTACAATATTATACCATTTGAAATATTTTATAAGCTCACATACACTTGGGAACGTTTTTTTTATTGATCTGGCTTGTTTTAGACACCTAAATCTAGTCAGGAAGGCCCCTTCACTCTAGTGTGCTGAGGGAGGAAGCCTCATTTTGGCACTTCAGCTGCGCAGTTGAATTTCAAGGCAGTGCATGCAGATTCATGTGAGAGGGTCCTGTGGTTCAGAAAGTGACTCCAAAAGTCTTTTTTCTGTGAATGGTGACCCCTAAGGAAGGTAAAAAGCTGCAGCAAGGCTGTAGCTGGGATTGTGGTGTGTAAAAACGGTTAAATCCAACAATTAGCTCCGGTTTGCTTGTTTTAAGAGCTAGAGTCTCCATATTTGCTGTGCAATACTTTCTAAGCATTAAGACATTGGGGTCCAAATTTCAGAAAAATCGGATATTGCCTTCATAGTTTTTTGAACATTCAGAAATAAATGTGTCATTTTATTATTTAAAGAGACAGTAACGTTTTTGTTTAAAATCGTTTTTATTGCATTGTTTGATAAAACGAGGATTGAGTCCTTGTTGAGGTGCGCAAATATGAGATGCAAAACACATAAACCAAAACCAGTCTCGGGGGAGGCAAGGTAATACCACACCGCAGGCCACCCGATCTGACGGCAGCACTCCCAAAAGTAGGATAATGGCAGATATCTGTAGAAGCAGAGAACAGAGAGAGGCGCCTTATGGGACAGTATCGTAGTGTCGCTAATAAGCAGAAAGAGGCAGACAGCACACACAGGTGGAAGAATACTCACAAGTGAGGCGGCATAAACGTATGCCAAACTAGACAGGACGGAACCTTAGTCGCCCGCCAGACGGTCCAATGGGAGAAAGACTCTCACGTTCCAGTGGTCCAATCCGCTACGGCGGACAAAGGCAGACGTCAGGTGCCCACAGCGTCTGTGGGAGGATCAATGGCTCAGAGTCCTTAGTGCAAGTGATAGAATATTGCTCCACACATAGGATATTTTTCTACAAACAGTTTGTAGAAAAATATCCTATGTGTGGAGCAATATTCTATCACTTGCACTAAGGACTCTGAGCCATTGATCCTCCCACAGACGCTGTGGGCACCTGACGTCTGCCTTTGTCCGCCGTAGCGGATTGGACCACTGGAACGTGAGAGTCTTTCTCCCATTGGACCGTCTGGCGGGCGACTAAGGTTCCGTCCTGTCTAGTTTGGCATACGTTTATGCCGCCTCACTTGTGAGTATTCTTCCACCTGTGTGTGCTGTCTGCCTCTTTCTGCTTATTAGCGACACTACGTTATTGCATTGTTTGCCTGCCTAAATCTGTTTAACATGTCTGTTCCATCAGATATGAAAACAACATAGAAAAGGAAGTGGGGATTTCACAATAAGAAATTCCCAAAAGTCTAGGTAAATCCAGCACGACTGTAAAATTGAATAAAAGCACTACAAAAAGCTTGTATGTCAAAAACAATATAAATATTTATTAACCAAATGCACAATACACACATTCACATTCATACAGTGGATCCCACACAAAGCAGTGTTATAAAGTACTGCCCAAAAAATAGTCGGCAGTTCCCCCTGTAATCACTGTGTCTGCTGTCAATTCGTGCAGAAAACTAAGACTTTTAGCACGAATACAGGAGTCACATATAAAATCAATTCTTTCATTAATTGTTCCACAAAAGGAGTCATATATCTTCTCTATTGCTCGTGTAAATGTTTTTATGTGGGTAAAACCTTTAGAGAATTACGCTCCCGCATTACAGAACATAGAGACGATATAAAGGACTTCAATATTGACAGCCCAGTGGCGAGACATTTTGCTCAATTTCACAAATCAAAAATTGATGAACTCCACTTCATTGGAATAGAATCAGTCAAACTGAGCATGCGCGGGGGGGACATTGATAGAATTCTTTTACAAAAAGAAACAAGATGGATGTACAAACTAAACACCCTATCTCCCAATGGCTTAAATGAAAAATTGGAATTTGCTTCCTTTTTAGGCTAATTCCTTATACCTTACTTTGTCTGCACATCTCCATTTATTTCCATATATGTAGAGACTATGGGATCTCAAAAGTAACAAAATAAATCAAAATTGTAAATATATACTACTATGATGAGCTAAAATGCACATATTTGCTGTTAGAGTAATTTGACACACATAACATTATAATTAAGTATTGTCTTTTAAATATTGCACATTGGTGTATTGAAATAAAATTGTTTTTAGCATATCTTGTATATATGATTTGTTGCGGATGTGTGTGTGAGTGAGTATCTGAATCATTGAATTGTATCTAATCAATTTCTGCTATGGAATACCTCACCTTGGTTACTTGAGAAGCCCTGAATTTAGCTGTATTTAAAAGTAACAATTGCAAAGACATTGTAACAGCGGCTAATTGTGATTGACATAAATTTCATCAAATGGAAAAGATTCTGAAACCGGCATCCAATAAAAAGGCTGGTAATCAAGGTGTCGTTAGCACCTGGAAGAAGCTCCATGCTGCACTGACTGAAGGAGCGAAATGAGCGTTTGGACTCGTCGTGCTTGGCAGCCCTTACAGTAGATCCCCTGCTCATCGTGACTTACCCCTGATGTCTGGACACTCCATGAACGAGGCAGCTAGGAGGAGCGACCGCGTGAACAAATACAGGTAGAATATGTTATACGCATCTGTACACCGAATATTACTGTCTTAAAAGAATACAGCACCTGTGAATAAAGACGCGTGTTTCTATTGCTCCTCCTATGCTATGCCTTTTAAGCACCAATCGACTCAGTAACTATCGGGGTTCAAGTCTGAAGTAACTGGTCTTTATACACCGGGGACTGTATAACTGCATCCATTTCTTGCATTAACGCTGCACTTATTGGATTACAAATACCTGCAAGTCTTAAACGGACTGTTTTTGGTCTATTTCCCCTGGTGCACCAGATAATAACTTTTTGGCCAGTACTTTATAACACTGCTTTGTGTGGGATCCACTGTATGAATGTAAATGTGTGTATTGTGCATTTGGTTAATAAATATTTATATTGTTTTTGACATACAAGCTTTTTGTAGTGCTTTTATTCAATTTTACAGTCGTGCTGGATTTACCTAGACTTTTGGGAATTTCTTATTGTGAAATCCCCACTTCCTTTTCTATGTTGTTTTCATATGTATCTTTCTAGGAAGCACCTGTTCTCTAGCAAATTACTTATTAGTGTGCAACTCTCACTTTTTGTGTTTCTTTTGTATACTATATCCATTAGCTCCGAATAAGAGTATTTTCTACCTTGGAGTTTCTGAGTTTGCACCTTCTAAAAATATTGAAATATTAATTACAAGGCATTGTTTCATTGTTATAAAAATTATCTTAATGATTAAAAGCTTTGTTGCCAAATTGCAATTTTGAGACCCTATATATATATATATATATATTTCTCTTAAATATGGCATTTAAATTATCGGATGAACGTTGGTCTACTGATATTAATGAAGCCTTTACAATGACTGGAGATGTGCAGATAGAGGGGGAAGATGAGGCCATACATGATGTTGTTTCTGCATTCAAATTGTACAAGAAAAAATTGACAAAACAAATAAAAATTAAATGGGAACATCAAAGTCTTACTAACTATTTAAAGATGGAGATAATTCCTAGAGGTCTGAGAATCCGCCTAGACCCCGGCATTAATTTGCGAGGTGTAGATGCGGATAATGAATTTATAGCTAAATGGAATGAAATATTAACAAAATGCTCACTTGATCTGATTGCATTAATAATAGAGGAAGATGGTAAAAAACTGGAAAAATGTAAAAAAGATGTGGATGATGTGTACGAATGTTTGCACAAATTTGAAAATGACACATCATTTGAGAAATTAAATAAAGAGACACAAAAACTTATAGAAAAATTACAAGGGGAATTAAAAACACGTAAGAGAAGGAAATTAATAAGGGATCAGGAAGACTACAGGAGAAATAAAGTCTATATATATAGGAATAGAATTAACACAAGAAATTATTATGATTCAGGTACAGATAATTCTGATATGGATTCTGATGGTGAAAATAAAAATAATGATTCAAATAACCAACGTATGCACCCTTTAGGGGTAGGACTAGACGAGGTGGGAGGAGGAGGCACGGGAGGGCAATCCCAAGAGAGGAGAGAAGGAAGAGGGTGGGGGAACAGACGACATCAGGGACAATATATGATGACCAGAAATCGCATGAGATACAACTAGAAGAGGAAAGTGACTCACTTCTAGGCCCACACACCCCCTCTCATAAAATGGGTATTGTCAACCTTTCCTCATTCCCCCTAAATCGTGAACATATAAAAGTACTGGAAAAGGGACTTAGTTTTTGCCCTTCTAATAGTCTAGATTTATTTGAAGTCACTAAGGACTTACATCTTTTCGCGAGAAAACTCGCTTTAAAAAAGATAATGACGCCAAAAATACAAGTAGATCTGGCCTGTAGAAAAGAGAGAGATACTCTGGATTGTCTGGAGACTCTTCTCTATGAACAGAGTAATGAAATTACAGATATCCTTCCAAAAACAGATTTAAAGAAAAAATCTACTTACATGCCCTCTTTTTCTTCCATTCCAAATATTTCGTTTTTTGTTCAAAATGTCTCCCAGGAGTTGACACAAATTCAAACTACAAAGATTGTCAATGATAATCTTACTAAATCTGAACGAAGAGCCCTTAAAGAACTGATTAATCATCAGGAATTGGTCATAAAACCGGCCGACAAGGGGGGTAATGTTGTCATCCTTACTCAAGAATACTACATTAAAGAAGCAATGCGGCAATTACTTGATGAAACACAATATGCCAAATCTTCTTTTGAGGAATTTCATAGATCTCACAATGAACTTCTTTTTCTACTAAATGAAGCACATAGAAATAATTTGATTACAAGCCAAGAGTTTGGCTTTCTGTATAGTCATAAACCAAAAACACCAGTCTTCTACTGGATACCAAAGTTACATAAATCCATTAAAAATCCACCTGGACGCCCCATCATTTCTGGGATGGGGGGCCCCACTGAAGGAATAAGTAACTATGTTGATAGGTTTTTACAGCCGTTTGTAAATGACTTACGTACCTTTGTCCAAGATTCAACAGATGTGATTAAAAAACTCGATGGAATCAATGTCTCTGACAAGACCATTTTGGTCTCGTTGAATGTTGAATCCTTATATTCTTCTATTCCCCACTCTATTGGAATTGCAACTTGTGAAAAATTTCTCAATACAAGAGGAGTGGGCTATAGCAAACATTCTAAATTTGTAAGTGAACTTTTGAAATTTGTTCTAGAAAACAATATTTTCATTTTTGATGGCAAATACTATAAACAGAAACAAGGGACAGCAATGGGGGCTACATGCGCCCCAACCTATGCCTGTTTACACCTTGGTAGATGGGAAGATCAAATTGTTTTTGGTGAGCATTCTGACATAGTTGAGGCGCATGTAGCCCTCTGGATCAGATATGTGGATGATATCCTCCTGCTATGGGACGGCAGTGAGGAGGATCTACTTAAATTTGTTTCCCTCCTGAATAAGAATAATTTAAATATCTTCTTAACTTGTAGTTATAATTCTAGTACCATCAATTTTTTGGACTTAAAAATTAGTAAGAACGAAGGTAAAATTGAAACAGAAGTGTTTCGAAAGCCGACTGCAACTAATAGCCTTCTCTTGGGAACGAGTCATCATCCTGAAAATCTTAAGAGGGGTATCCCCTATGGGCAATTTCTGCGGCTACGCAGAATTTGCTCTAGAGACCAAACCTTTAAACAACAGGCAAAAGATATGGCGACTCGTTTCCTGGAGAGAGGCTATTCAAAAAGAAGTGTAAAAAGAGCACTCTATAGAGCATCTCAGCATCAAAGAAAAGATCTCCTGTACAAAAAGAATACCAAAAGTGAGAATGTGGAAGACACTAAAATCAGATTTATTACTAAATATAATGCCCATTGGAGTAAAGTTAAAAGTATTCTTAATAATAACTGGCTTTTGCTGACTAATGATTCTACATTACATCAACATGTGGGGGATTATCCCCTAATGACAGCAAGGAGACCTAACAATTTGAAAGATCTCCTTGTCAAGAGTGAATTTAACAAAGTGCCTACATCTAACTGGTTAGAACGCAATGCCCAAAAAATAGTCGGCAGTTCCCCCTGTAATCACTGTGTCTGCTGTCAATTCGTGCAGAAAACTAAGACTTTTAGCACGAATACAGGAGTCACATATAAAATCAATTCTTTCATTAATTGTTCCACAAAAGGAGTCATATATCTTCTCTATTGCTCGTGTAAATGTTTTTATGTGGGTAAAACTTTTAGAGAATTACGCTCCCGCATTACAGAACATAGAGACGATATAAAGGACTTCAATATTGACAGCCCAGTGGCGAGACATTTTGCTCAATTTCACAAATCAAAAATTGATGAACTCCACTTCATTGGAATAGAATCAGTCAAACTGAGCATGCGCGGGGGGGGACATTGATAGAATTCTTTTACAAAAAGAAACAAGATGGATGTACAAACTAAACACCCTATCTCCCAATGGCTTAAATGAAAAATTGGAATTTGCTTCCTTTTTAGGCTAATTCCTTATACCTTACTTTGTCTGCACATCTCCATTTATTTCCATATATGTAGAGACTATGGGATCTCAAAAGTAACAAAATAAATCAAAATTGTAAATATATACTACTATGATGAGCTAAAATGCACATATTTGCTGTTAGAGTAATTTGACACACATAACATTATAATTAAGTATTGTCTTTTAAATATTGCACATTGGTGTATTGAAATAAAATTGTTTTTAGCATATCTTGTATATATGATTTGTTGCAGATGTGTGTGTGAGTGAGTATCTGAATCATTGAATTGTATCTAATCAATTTCTGCTATGGAATACCTCACCTTGGTTACTTGAGAAGCCCTGAATTTAGCTGTATTTAAAAGTAACAATTGCAAAGACATTGTAACAGCGGCTAATTGTGATTGACATAAATTTCATCAAATGGAAAAGATTCTGAAACCGGCATCCAATAAAAAGGCTGGTAATCAAGGTGTCGTTAGCACCTGGAAGAAGCTCCATGCTGCACTGACTGAAGGAGCGAAACGAGCGTTTGGACTCGTCGTGCTTGGCAGCCCTTACAGTAGATCCCCTGCTCATCGTGACTTACCCCTGATGTCTGGACACTCCATGAACGAGGCAGCTAGGAGGAGCGACCGCGTGAACAAATACAGGTAGAATATGTTATACGCATCTGTACACCGAATATTACTGTCTTAAAAGAATACAGCACCTGTGAATAAAGACGCGTGTTTCTATTGCTCCTCCTAAACTATGCCTTTTAAGCACCAATCGACTCAGTAACTATCGGGGTTCAAGTCTGAAGTAACTGGTCTTTATACACCGGGGACTGTATAACTGCATCCATTTCTTGCATTAACGCTGCACTTATTGGATTACAAATACCTGCAAGTCTTAAACGGACTGTTTTTGGTCTATTTCCCCTGGTGCACTAGATAATAACTTTTTGGCCAGTACTTTATAACACTGCTTTGTGTGGGATCCACTGTATGAATGTGAATGTGTGTATTGTGCATTTGGTTAATAAATATTTATATTGTTTTTGACATACAAGCTTTTTGTAGTGCTTTTATTCAATTTTACAGTCGTGCTGGATTTACCTAGACTTTTGGGAATTTCTTATTGTGAAATCCCCACTTCCTTTTCTATGTTGTTTTCATATGTATCTTTCTAGGAAGCACCTGTTCTCTAGCAAATTACTTATTAGTGTGCAACTCTCACTTTTTGTGTTTCTTTTGTTCCATCAGATAACCTATGTTCTGTGTGTATAGAGACAAATGTGGTTCCCCCTTCGAGTGTTTGTGATAATTGCGCCATAGCGTCCAAACAAAATTAGGACAGCTCTGTTATTTTTCATTATGTTGCCCAAGATGATTTATCTAATGAAGGTAGTGGGGATAGCTCTACATCCTCTCCTTCTGTGTCTACACCAGCTTTGCCCGCGCAGGTGACACCTAGCGCGCCAGTGCTTATTTCTATGCAACAATTATCAGCAGTATTGGATAATTCTATAGCAAATCTTTTATCCAAACTGCCAGTTTTTCAGAGAAAGCGTGATTGTTCAGTTTTAAATACAGATAAAAAGGATGAACAATCAGACGCTGACGATGCCTTATCTATTTTACCCTCACATCAATCGGAATTGGCTGTGAGGGAAGGGCTGTCTGAGGGTGAAATTTCAGACTCAGGAAAAATTTCTCAACAGGCAGAACCTGATCTAGTGGCATTTAAGTTTAAGCTAGAACATCTCCGCGCTTTGCTTAAGGAGGTATTAGCTACTCTGAATGACTGTGATTCCATGGTAGTACCAGAGAAGTTGTGCAAATTGGACAAATTTTTAGAGGTCCCAGTGCACGACGACGCTTTTCCAATACCTAAGAGGGTAGCGAACATAGTGGAAAAGGAGTGGGAGAAGCCAGGTGTACCCTTTGCCCCACCTCCCATATTTAAGAAAATGTTTCCCATAGTAGACCCTAGAAGGGACGCATGGCAAATGGTCCCAAAGGTTGAGGGAGCTGTTTCAACACTAGCGAAGCGCACAACTATTCCTATAGAGGACAGCTGCGCTTTCAAAGATCCTATGGATAAAAAATTGGAAGGATTGCTTAAAAAGATTTTTGTTCAGCAAGGGTTCATCCTTCAACCAGCTACGTGTGTTATTACTGTCACTTCAGTGGCGTCCTTTTGGTTCGAAGAACTAGAAAGGTCGCTCCAGAAAGAGACTTCCTATGAAGAAGTCATGGACAGAATTCACGCATTAAGGTTAGCTAATTCCTTTATATTGGATGCCGCCTTTCAAATTAACGAAATTGGCGGCGAAAAACTCAGGCTTTGCTATAGTAGCGCGGAGGGCGCTTTGGCTAAAATCCTGGTCGGCAGATGTGTCGTCCAAGACTAAGTTACTGAATATTCCTTTCAAGGGTAAGACCCTTTTTGGGCCGGAATTGAAGGAAATTATTTCAGACATCACTGGGGGTAAGGGCCATGCCCTCCCACAGGATAGGCCTTTTAAGGCTAAGAACAAGTCTAATTTTCGTTCCTTTCGCAATTTCAGGAACGGACCAGCTAATAACTCCACTGCCGCTAGACAAGAAGGTAACGCGGCCCAGCCCAAACCCGCTTGGAAGCCCATGCAAGGCTGGAACAAGGGTAAACAAACCAAGAAACCTGCTGCTGCTACCAAGACAGCATGAAGGGGTAGCCCCCGATCTGGGACCGGATCTGGTAGGGGGCAGACTATCTCTCTTCGCTCAGGCTTGGGCAAGAGATGTTCTGGATCCCTGGGCACTAGAGATAGTTTCCAAGGGATACCCGTTAGAATTCAAGGGACTTCCTCCAAAGGGAAGGTTCCACCTGTCTCGCTTATCTTCAGACCAGATAAAGAAACAGGCATTCTTACATTGTGTAAGAGACCTATCAAAGATGGGAGTGATAAACCCAGTCCCCTCCGGGGAACAAGGTCTAGGGTTTTACTCAAACCTGTTTGTGGTTCCCAAAAAAGAGGGAACTTTCAGGCCAATTCTGGATTTAAAGATATTAAACAAGTTCCTCAGAGTTCCATCCTTCAAGATGGAAACCATTCGGACAATCTTACCAACAATCCAGCAGGGTCAATTTTTGACTACCGTGGATCTAAAGGATGTGTCTCTGCATATCCCAATCCACAAATCTCAGCATCAGTTCCTGAGGTTCGCCTTTCTGGAAAAACTTTACCAGTTTGTGGCTCTTCCATTCGGTTTAGCCACCGCTCCCAGAAATTTTCACAAAGGTGCTAGGGTCCCTTCTAGCGGTCCTAAGACCGAGGAGCATCGCTGTAGCACCTTATCTAGACGACATCCTAATCCAAGCATCATCTCTTTCCAAAGCGAGGGCTCATACAGACATTGTGTTGGCTTTTCTCAGATCTCACGTGTGGAAAGTGAACATAGAAAAAAGTTCACTGTCACCGTCCACAAGGGTTCCTTTTCTGGGAACAATAATAGATTCTGTGGAAATGAAGATCTTTCTCACAGACGTCAGAAAGACAAAGCTTCTAAAAGCTTGTCGAGTTCTTCACTCTATTCCTCAACCCTCCATAGCTCAATGCATGGAAGTAATAGGACTAATGGTCGCAGCAATGGATATGGTTCCTTTTGCTCGAATTCATCTAAGACCATTACAGCTGTGCATGCTCAATCAGTGGAATGGGGACTATACAAACTTGTCTCCCCAAATTCAAGTAGACCAGGTAACCAGGGACTCACTTCTCTGGTGGTTGACCCAGGATCACCTGTCTCAGGGAATGAGTTTCCGCAGACCGGAGTGGGTCATCGTCACGACCGACGCCAGCCTCTTGGGGTGGGGCGCGGTCAGGGACTCTCTGAAAGCTCAGGGCCTATGGTCGCGGGAAGAGTCGCTTCTCCCGATAAACATTTTGGAACTAAGAGCTATATTCAATGCGCTCCTGGCTTGGCCTCAGCTAGCGGAAGCCAGGTTCATAAGATTTCAGTCGGACAACATAACGACTGTTGCGTACATCAATCATCAGGGGGGAACAAAGAGTTCCCTAGCGATGAAGGAAGTAACCAAGATAATCCAATGGGCAGAGAATCACTCCTGCCATCTATCTGCTATTCACATCCCAGGAGTAGACAACTGGGAGGTGGACTATTTGAGTCGTCAGACTTTCCATCCGGGGGAGTGGGAACTCCATCCGGAGGTCTTTGCTCAGTTAACCCAATTATGGGGCATTCCAGACATGGATCTAATGGCGTCCCGTCAGAACTTCAAGATTCCTTGCTACGGGTCCAGATCCAGGGATCCCAAGGCGACTCTAGTGGATGCATTAGTGGCACCTTGGTCATTCAACCTAGCATATGTGTTTCCACCGTTTCCTCTCCTCCCCAGGCTCATAGCCAGGATCAAACAGGAGAAGGCCTCTGTGATTCTGATAGCTCCTGCGTGGCCACGCAGGACTTGGTATGCAGACCTGGTGAATATGTCATCGGCTCCACCATGGAAGCTACCTTTGAGACAGGACCTTCTAGTACAAGGTCCATTCGAACATCCCAATCTAGTTTCTCTGCAGCTGACTGCTTGGAAATTGAACGCTTGATTTTATCCAAGCGTGGGTTTTCAAATTCTGTGATTGATACTCTGGTCCAAGCCAGAAAACCTGTGACTAGAAAGATTTACCATAAACTATGGAAAAAATATATCTGTTGCTGTGAATCCAAAGGATTCTCCTGGAGTAAGATTAAAATTCCAAAGATTCTCTCCTTTCTCCAAGAAGGTTTGGATAAAGGATTGTCAGCTAGTTCTCTAAAAGGACAGATTTCTGCATTATCCTTCTTGTTGCACAAACGTCTGGCAGCTTTGCCAGATGTACAAGCTTTTGTTCAGGCTTTGGTTAGAATCAAGCCTGTTTACAGACCCATGACTCCTCCTTGGAGTCTAAATTTAGTTCTTTCAGTTCTTCAAGGGGTTCCGTTTGAACCTTTACATTCCATAGATATTAAGTTACTATCTTGGAAAGTTCTGTTTTTGGTTGCTATTTCTTCTGCTAGAAGAGTTTCTGAATTATCTGCTTTGCAGTGTGATCCACCCTATCTGGTGTTCCATTCAGATAAGGTTGTTTTGCGTACTAAGCCTGGTTTTCTTCCAAAAGTTGTTTCCAACAAGAACATCAACCAGGAAATAGTTGTTCCTTCTTTGTGTCCGAATCCAGTTTCAAAGAAGGAACGTTTATTACACAATTTAGATGTTATTCGTGCTTTAAAGTTCTATTTAGAAGCAACAAAAGATTTTAGACAAACCTCATCCTTGTTTGTCGTTTACTCTGGTAAGAGGAGAGGTCAAAAAGCTACTGCTACCTCTCTCTCTTTCTGGCAGCCTCCTGACCGTATCACAGCTCACTCTACTAGGGCTGTGGCTTCCACATGGGCCTATAAGAATGAGGCTTCTGTTGACCAGATATGTAAGGCAGCGACTTGGTCTTCTCTGCACACTTTTGCCAAGTTCTACAAATTTGATATTTTTGCTTCTTCGGAGGCTGTTTTTGGGAGAAAGGTTTTGCAAGCCGTGGTGCCTTCTGTTTAGGTAACCTGATTTGCTCCCTCCCTTCATCCGTGTCCTAAAGCTTTGGTATTGGTTCCCACAAGTAATGGATGACGCCGTGGACCGGACACACCAATGTTGGAGAAAACAGAATTTATGCTTACCTGATAAATTACTTTCTCCAACGGTGTGTCCGGTCCACGGCCCGCCCTGGTTTTTTTTAATCAGGTTGAAAAAAATTTCTTTATACACTACAGTCACCACGGCACCCTATAGTTTCTCCTTTTTCTCCTAACCATCGGTCGAATGACTGTGGGGCGGAGCCAGAGGGGGAGCTATATGGACAGCTCTTGCTGTGTGCTCTCCTTGCCTTTCCCTGTGGGGGAGAACATTTCCCCACAAGTAATGGATGACGCCGTGGACCGGACACACCGTTGGAGAAAGTAATTTATCAGGTAAGCATAAATTCTGTTTTTAACTTTACTGTCCCTTTAAAGTATTTTTATCAACTGTTTTTTTTGTTTGTTTTTTCTCTGTGAATAGGTATATTATTTCTACAGACACAAATTCAGTTTTGAGAACTGCAAAATCAAGACTGATATCTTCAAGATAGAAAATCTGAATCATGAAAGTTTAATTCTGACTTTACTGTCCCTTTAATGGGACATAAAAGTGCAATAATTAAATGCTGTAATGCATTACAATATTTTCTGAGTGCCCTATTACTTGTGTATACCTATGTGTTTACCCTCCTTCAATGAAAATCTGGTCTTGAGCTGAACGCAACCGCTGAGCCAATAAGGAGTGGCATATGTATGCAGCTGTCAATCACTTGTGGTATTTACCTCAGTCTACTGCTCTGAGCTAACTTTCGGCTAGATTACGAGTTTTCTGGTATGAGTGAAAAAGCAGCGTTAAGGCTCATAACGCTGCTTTTTCAATACCGCTGGTATTACGAGTCTTGCAGGTTTAGGGGCACCGCACACTTTTTTTTTTTGGCCTTAACGCAAATTAACTTACACAATTTGCATAAAGTCTTTTTTTTTTCAATGGGACTTCCACAGCACCGGTATTACGAGTCTGCCTGGGAGTCCAAAAAGTGAGCGGTACACCCTATACCGCCAAGATCAATACTGTAAACTGAAAGTCAGTAGTTATGAGTTTTACGCTACAAAGCTGTAACATAAAACTCATAACTAAAGTACTAAAAAGTACACTAACACCCATAAACTACCTATTAACCACTAAACTGAGGCCCTCCCGCATCGCAAACACTAAAATAAAATTATTAACCCCTAATCTGCCACTCCGGACATCGCCGCCACTAGAATAAACATATTAACCCTTAACAGCCTCCAGCCTCGTAAACACTAGTTAAATATTATTAACCCCTAATCTGCCGTCCCTAACATCGCCGCCACCTACCTATACTTATTAACCCCTAATCTGCCGCCCCCAATGTCGCTGCCACTATACTAAATTTATTAACCCCTAAACCTAAGTCTAACCCTAACCCTAACACCCTCTAACTTAAATATAATTAAAATAAATCTAAATAAAACCTACTATTAATAACTAAATAATTCCTATTAAAAACTAAATACTTACCTATAAAATAAACCCTAAGCTAGCTACAATATAACTAATAGTTACATTGTATCTAGCTTATTGTTTATTTTTATTTCACAGGCAAGTTTGTATTTATTTTAACTAGATAGACTAGTTAGTAAATAGTTATTAACTATTTACTAACTACCTAGATAAAATAAATACACATTTACCTGTAAAATAAAAGCAAACCTGTCTTACACTAACACCTAACCTTACACTACAATTAAATCAATAACCTAAATTAAATACAATTACCTAAATTACAACCCCCCCCCACTAAATTACACAAAATAAAAAAAGAAATTATCAGATATTTAAACTAATTACACCTAATCTAATAGCCCTATCAAAATAAAAAAGCCCTCAAAATAAAAAAACCATAGCCTAAACTACCAATAGCCCTTAAAAGGGGCTTTTGCAGGGCATTGCCCCAAAGAAATCAGCTCTTTTACCTGTAAAAAACAAACAAACACCCCCCAGCAGTAAAACCCACCACCCACACAACCAACCCCCTAAATAAAATCCTAACTAAAAAAAACCTAAGCTCCCCATTGCCCTGAAAAGGGCATTTGGATGGGCATTGCTCTTAAAAGGGCATTTAGCTCTTTTTCAATTGCCCAAACCCTAATCTAAAAATAAAACCCACCCAAAAAACCCTTTAAAAAACCTAACACTAACTCCCGAAGATCCACTTACAGTTTTGAAGACCGGATATCCATCCTCAATGAAGCCGGGAGAAGTCTTCATTCAAACCGGCAGAAGTGGTCCTCCAACTGGGCAGAAGTCTTCATCCAGATGGCATCTTCTATCTTCATCCATCCGGCGCAGAGCGGCTCCATCTTCAAGACATCCGGCGCGGAGCATCCTCTTCTTTCCACGGCTAACGACGAATGAAGGTTCCTTTCCAAGATGGCGTCCCTTGAATTCCGATTGGCTGATAGAATTCTATCAGCCAATCGGAATTCAAGGGACGCCATCTTGGATGACGTCATTTAAAGGAACGTTAATTCTTCATTAGCCGTGGAAAGAAGAGGATGCTCCGTGCTGGATGTCTTGAAGATAGAGCCGCTCCGCACCGGATGGATGAAGATAAAAGATGCCGTCTGGATGAAGACTTCTGCCCATCTGGAGGACCACTTCTGCTGGCTTGGATGAAGACTTCTCCCGGCTTCGTTGAGGACTTCCTGCCGGCTTCGATGAGGACTTCTCCCGGCTTCGTTGAGGATGGATGTCCGATCTTCAAAACTGTAAGTGGATCTTCGGGGGTTAGTGTTAGGTTTTTTTAAGGTTTTTTTGGGTGGGTTTTATTTTTAGGTTAGGGTTTGGGCAATTGAAAAAGAGCTAAATTCCCTTTTAAAGGCAATGCCCATCCAAATGCCCTTTTCAGGGCAATGGGGAGCTTAGGTTTTTTTAGTTAGGGTTTTATTTGGGGGGTTGGTTGTGTGGTTGGTGGGTTTTACTGTTGGGGGGGTGTTTGTATTTTTTTTACAGGTAAAAGAGCTGATTTCTTTGGGGCAATGGCCCTTTTAAGGGATATTGGTAGTTTAGTTTAGGCTAGGGTTTTTTTTTATTTTGGGGGGCTTTTTAATTTTGATAGGGCTATTAGATTAGGTGTAATTAGTTTAAATATCTGATCATTTCTTTTTTTATTTTGTGTAATTTAGTGGGGGTTTTTTTATTTAAGTAATTGTATTTAATTTAGGTAATTGATTTAATTGTAGTGTAAGGTTAGGTGTTAGTGTAAGACAGGTTATGTTTTATTTTACAGCTAAATTTGTATTTATTTTAGCTAGGTAGTTAGTAAATAGTTAATAACTATTTAGTAACTATTCTACCTAGTTAAAATAAATACAAACTTGCCTGTAAAATAAAAATAAACCATAAGATAGATACAATGTAACTATTAGTTATATTGTAGCTAGCTTAGGGTTTATTTTATAGGTAAGTATTTAGTTTTAAATAGGAATTATTTAGGTAATGACAGTAGGTTTTATTTAGATTTATTTTAATTATATTAAAGTTAGGGGGTGTTAGGGTTAGGGTTAGACTTAGGTGTTAATAAATTTAGTTTAGTGGCAGCGACGTTGGCGGCGGCAGATTAGGGGTTAATAAATGTAGGTAGGTGGCAGCGATGTTAGGGGCAGATTAGGGGTTAATAATATTTAACTAGTGTTTGCGAGGCAGGAGTGCTGCGGCTTAGGGGTTAATATGTTTATTCTAGTGGCGGCGATGTCCGGAACGGCAGATTAGGGTTTAATAAGTATTATGTAGGTGTCGGTGATGTCAGGGGCGGCAGATTAGGGGTTAATAAGTGTAAGATTAGGGGTGTTTAGACTCTGGGTTTATGTTAGGGTGTTAGGTGTAAACCTAAATTTTGTTTCCCCATAGGAATCAATGGGGCTGCGTTACGGAGCTTTATGCTCCTTTATTGCAGGTGTTAGACTTTTTCTCAGCCAGCTCTCCCCATTGATGTCTATGGGGAAATCGTGCACAAGCACGTAAAACCAGCTCACCGCAGCCTTCAGCAGCGCTGATATTGGAGTGTGGTATGGAGCTCAATTTTATGTGTAGTGTGATAGGAGCGCCTAAAGGTGGATTCCTGCTGCTAAAAAAGTTCTTCCCTCAAAGAGAACTAAATGGTGGATAAGAAGAAAAAATGGGGTTTATTTAGCAGCGCTAAAAAAAAGCTAGGAAATGATGATACCAATCTAATTTATGTTTTATACAATCTATTTTATTTAAAAATTCTTATAACACATAAAAACAACAGCAAATGCTTTTCCTAATTAATAAAGGGACGTCTCCCTTATACAACACTTATAAAAACAGACTAGAACCATATAATCCTAGAATTTCAGGTATAAAGGAATTAATTCTATAGATAACATATGGCAAGCAACAAATTTCTAAGATAAATGGTGAATTAAATATTTAAAAGGCACAAATGTATCAATCCTAATAGCTTTACAGTTCTTCAGTAACAAATTCAGTTATAAAGTTACACAGTTACTTTCCTTGGACATATAATTGGCTCAGGTGTGCTGGATAGTTAAAAAGGCAAAAAACAGCCAATATTCTGATTTAGGTGCCAAAGCAATCGTGGTTAATGGAAATGGTTAATTTAACAGATGAATACCTTGATGTCTTTAAAGTTCAGTTTGCGTGTTTTAAAAAACGTAGTGCAAATTAGTGTAGAGGTACCTTAATCTGTCCTGGTTGCAACCGCTGATTATCTTCACTGTGAGGGATTCACAGACTGTTTGTTCCTGGTGCTTCTGATAAGTCACCTGACCTTCTCTTTGATTCAGAGGTCAGGGGTGATGATCCGTTCTGGTGATGTAGTTATCCTTTTTTTTGTTTTCCTTTCTTCTTATAGCCCAAATATTGTTTTCATCTGGGTTCCCTCAGACTTCTTAAGGTTTGAAGAAATCTTTGGTCAGTGTTTAGCAGTAACACCGTATTCCCTGAAGTTACCAAAGGTAGATTCTTGATAAAGCCCAGAAGGGTGAAACGCGTTGAATGGGACCTGCTACACTCTACTAAACTTCATTTACTACTGTCACAAAGCTGTGTGACCCTGCAACTTTAAACTTTTCTCCTGACCCTGCAAGTTAAAATCTACCTTTGGTAACTTCAGGGAATACGGTGTTACTGCTAAACACTGACCAAAGATTTCTTCAAACCTTAAGAAGTCTGAGGGAACCCAGATGAAAACAATATTTGGGCTATAAGAAGAAAGGAAAACAAAAAAAAGGATAACTACATCACCAGAACGGATCATCACCCCTGACCTCTGAATCAAAGAGAAGGTCAGGTGACTTATCAGAAGCACCAGGAACAAACAGTCTGTGAATCCCTCACAGTGAAGATAATCAGCGGTTGCAACCAGGACAGATTAAGGTACCTCTACACTAATTTGCACTACGTTTTTTAAAACACGCAAACTGAACTTTAAAGACATCAAGGTATTCATCTGTTAAATTAACCATTTCCATTAACCACGATTGCTTTGGCACCTAAATCAGAATATTGGCTGTTTTTTGCCTTTTTAACTATCCAGCACACCTGAGCCAATTATATGTCCAAGGAAAGTAACTGTGTAACTTTATAACTGAATTTGTTACTGAAGAACTGTAAAGCTATTAGGATTGATACATTTGTGCCTTTTAAATATTTAATTCACCATTTATCTTAGAAATTTGTTGCTTGCCATATGTTATCTATAGAATTAATTCCTTTATACCTGAAATTCTAGGATTATATGGTTCTAGTCTGTTTTTATAAGTGTTGTATAAGGGAGACGTCCCTTTATTAATTAGGAAAAGCATTTGCTGTTGTTTTTATGTGTTATAAGAATTTTTAAATAAAATAGATTGTATAAAACATAAATTAGATTGGTATCATCATTTCCTAGCTTTTTTTTAGCGCTGCTAAATAAACCCCATTTTTTCTTCTTATGGAGCTCAATTTTGCTCAATGCTCACTTCTTGCCTGATAACGCCGGGTTTTTGTAAATCTGTAATACCAGCGCTGTAAGGAAGTGAGCAGTGCCAATAACTGGCAAGTTAGAACCGCACCTCTCATAATGCAAAACTAATAATCTAGCCGTTTATCTATTCTTCAGGCGTTTGCAGAAGTTAAACACAGAGGTAAAGGCAAGCAATAATACAATAACAACATGCTTTAGCACAGTACAACATTTTCTTTTATGCCAGCTTTATTTGCCTTTAAAAGAACATAAAGCTATTTTTACAATTTTTAGATAACATCACGTTTTATTGTGCTTTGTAAAAAAAAAATGTTTAAAAATGAAATGTTACAAATAAGTGCATTTTATATTTAGACTTTTATGCCCCTTTAAATGATACATTGATTTTAACATATGTGTTACTATTATGAACTAAATGTTTCTTATTGTTAGAGTTAGTTATAGGAAAACAAAGGTCTGCAGCGACATCACTTATGAAGCAAGTCACACAGTAAGGGAATTAGACTCAAGGTGAACCATGAGTTTTCTGAATGTTGACAAAGATCAGTGATCCAGATAATGAAATGAGATCAACTTTCAAAAGCTGACTGCAAGTCAATAATATGTTGATTCCAAAAATGAGTCCACCAAGAATAAATCTGCTGTCTTACATTTTCTTTAAAGGGACATTGTACACTCGATTTTTCTTTGTAGAAATGTTTTGTAGATGATCCATTAATATAGCCAATCTGGGAGTGTTTTTCTAACAATGAATAGTTTTGCTTATTTTTTATTAACAAGCCCCAAATTATTAGATGTATACCCAAGTCTACAGATTCCTGCAAGCTCCTGTTTGTATAATGGGCCTTTTCATATGCATGGGGGGGAGGGGGGGGGTCTGCTCTTTCCGTTTTCTCAGTTCCTTTCACTGGGTTTCCCAGCCTAACCTCATTGACAGTGCTAAACTGGGAGCTTCTAAGTAAGTTTTTAAAAGGTTTTATACTAGATTTTTAGATCAGTTTCTGTGCATATTCCTCAGAGGTGGCAGATGAGTTAAGCAACCGGGGTCTTAAGACCGCTGCATCTTAACTAATGCTTCCGGAGAGCCTGAAGGCTCGCACAGAAACTGCTGCATTCACAGCATCATAAATTGGCCCCCAAGTCAGAAGTTTAGACTTACTAATCATGTGCTGTCTATTCATACTTTGCATTCTCTCCAGATTTAACAAGGAGTATTCTGTACAAAATTATAATCTAAACAATAAAAATGTAAATGAAATAGAAATAAATGTGATAATCGAGTAGTAAAAGGAAGGAACACATTCCTAATGGCGTATTTTTACAAAAAAAGTTCCAAACTCAAACTCCCAGTCTGTAAAATAGAGGAATCTTATGGAAAGAAATAAAGAAAGTACACAGTAGTGAAATATAATAAAAGCTAAAACAATATGGGCCACATTATCAGTGGAGCTCTAACAGTTACGCGTGAGCGCTAAGTGGTATATAACAGGTGTTTGCGTGTTTGAGTTTTTTAGCTCATTTTACAAGTCGAAAGTAAACGCCATCGATTGAAGTTAACGCTTGTCCTCAAAGCTCCGGTCAACTGTTTCAAGAAACAAAAAACACATGAAAAATACATTACAAAGTACAGTTACACTCATAATAACACCATTTAATAAAAATCTTTTTTTTTTAATTATTGGACAAAAAAAGTTCTAAGGGCACAAAGATGCTATAAGTGTTAGGAAAAAAAAAGTCAGTGCATAGGAGCCCTATGTAGTTAATTAGATGAAAACTTGTAAAAGCATATTTATGGAATATTTATTTTAATAAAGGTTTTAACTATGTATTTACAGTAAATCTTTGACATTCCAATGTTCTTCACATAGGGGCATAGTATTTCTAACTAGATATTCCTATATATATATATCTGTATATATATGTATATATCTATACCTATATATAATCGTCATTATATATAGGTATAAATATGTATTGTACCTAAGAACATTGGAATGTGAAATAGTTATATTTTAGTAATGTTAGAATCACATGAGAATATGCGATCGGGTTTGAGTGTGAGTTGGGTGTTAGTTTTTTTACACTTTTTTGATCCATTGGGGGAATAGGTTTGACTTTTTGTGCTCATCAGTGCTCATCAGGCTAGCACGTGAGCAAAAACAGTTTACTTTTAACTCATAATACGAGTGCAACCCGATGCGTGCAAAAAGCTTACTTCTAGTGCAGCTTACTTCTAGTGCAGTTAACGCTCAAGCGGGAGCGTTAAATAATGCTCCACTTCCAATCTGGCCCTATATGTCTCTCTCCAATAGCAGGGAGCTACGATATAGCTTAATTCAGACAGCAAACACATGGTTATATACATAGCCACAATAATCAGTCAGATTTTTCACTTGCAGATGACAGAGAAAAAGGGCACAATAGTGCAATATTGATGGTTCTAATTTAAAATGTAACATTTTTGCAAAATAAATGCTTACATGGTGGGGAGCTTTAATTGCCTCACAAAATAGGACAGGTGTGTGATTACAGTTTGACACACAACCCTGCTGTCAGTAAATATTAAATGACAGAAATCGTCAAGTAAACTTAATTATCACAATCAAATAAAAAATAACAGACATGAAAACATCAGGAACCCAAACTGTGGGTACAAATAGCAGTGAGCAGAATCCTCCATTTAGAATAGAAAACAAAAGGTGCTATCTGCTCCAGCATTTTTTCTTAGTTTTGGTATGCGAATTATTTTAACATGTTTCTCTGCTCTTTAGCAGTTTTTTTCAGGTGTATCATTACTATGAAACTGTCATCTTTACGTATTCCTGCCTTTGTAGATTACGTTCTATCCACAGTCCATGAGGTTTATTTTCTCCACAGTCCTTGTGCAGTCTGTCTGAGGCGCATCCTATCCACACCCCACAAGGTGCAATCAACCCTCACTCCTCAAAGTGCATTCTATAAACAATCCTCAAAGTTCATTCTATCCACATTTAACAAGTTGTATTTTTGTCCACTCCCCATGCCAGAAGATCTATTCAATACAGAATCTAAAATGCACATTTTACCTAAAATCCTATGGCTCATAATATACTCACTCCACAATGTGTTTTTTTATTCACACTCCACGTGGTGCATTCTATCCACATCACAGAAGATTTATAATGTATTCAGTACACAATCTAAGAGATACATTTTACCCCCACTCCACAAAGCTTATTATAGCCACACTCCATAATCTGTTTTCTGCCCACACTCCATAAGGTACATTCTAACCACATTCCACAAGGTGCATTCTATCTACCCTCCATAAGGTTCATCATTTACACACTCCACAATGTACATTCTATCAACACTCCACAAGGTGCATTAAATTCACACTCCACAAGGTATATTATATCCACACTCTACAAGGTACATTCTATTCAAACTCCATAAGGTGTTTTCTACCCACACTCAAGAAAGTATATTATATCCACACTCCACAAGGGTCATTCTATCCACACTCCACAAGGTACATTCTACCCACACTCCACAAGGTGTTTTCTACCCACACTCCATAAGGTGTATTCTATCCACAATCTACAAGGTGTTTTCTCCCCACACTCAACAAGGTACATTCTATCCACACTCCATAATGTGCATTCAATCCATACTCCACAAGGTATATTCTATCCACACTCCACAAGGGGTTTTCTACTTACTCTAAACAGGATGTTTTCTACTTACTCTACACAGGATGTTTTCTACCCACACCCCACATGGTGTTTTTTATCCACACTCCACAAGGTTTATTCTATCCACACTTCACAGGGTGTTTTCTACCCACACTCCACAAGGTTGATTATAACCACACTTCACAATGTACATTCAATCCACACTCCACAAGGTACATTCAATCCACACTCCACATGGTACACTCTATCCATACTCCACAAGGTACATTCCATCCACACTCCACAAGGTTAATTCGATCCATACTCCACAGGGTGTTTTCTACCCACACTCCACAAGGAATATTCTATCCACACTTCACAATGTACATTACGTCCACACTCCACAAGGTGCATTCAAACCACACTCCACAACTTGCATTCACTACACACTTCTATCCACACTCCACAGGGTGTTTTCTACCCACACTCCACAAGGTACATTCTTTTCACACTCCACAAGGTACATTCTATCCACATTCCACAAGGCTCATTCTATCCACACTCCACAAGATGTTTTCTACCCACAATCAACAATGTACACCCTATTCACACTCCGCAAGGTACATTCTATCCACACTGCACAAGGTGTTTTCTACCCACACTCCACATGGTACATTCTATCCACACTCCACAAAGCTTATTTTATCCACACTCCACAAGGTGTTTTCTGCCCACACTCCACATGGTGCATTCTATCCACATGGCTGAAATGGTATAATGTTCCTAAGAAGAACAATTAACCCATTTAAAAAAAAAATAGCCAGATTATGAGTGGAGAGCAAATGTTTGCGAGCGAGTGATAAGGGGTTTCTTGCGGGTGTTTGTACATGTTCGGCTTATAGCAAGTATTATGAGTTGAATCAGATATATGTGAAAATATGTATTTATGAATAAATAGAACATATTCGGCAATGTGAAGAACATTAGAGTGTAAAATATTCATATTTTCATGTTGAGTAAGGGCACTTGAGAATATGCGATCATTTGCACGCCAGTAGGGTTTTTTCCCACTTTTTTGCTCCATTGACTTCTATGGGGAATACATGAACATGCATGCGATATTTTAAGTTTGGCTTTTTGCACTTGTTAGGGTTAGCACACAAGTGAAAACAGTTTAATTTCAACTCATAATACGAGTGCCACTGTGGAGCAAGTCTAACCGGGCAGAGCACCAGCGTCTGCTTCATTTTTTTTGTGTCCCTACACTTTATTTCTGGTAATGTAAACAGAAAACTGTGTCCTTATTAGCTGTGTGCAGTAAACGCTACACAGCTAGTACTATTACAGCCAGTGGTGCCTGGTAGCCTAATAGGCGGCTCTATACATGTAATACAG
Source organism: Bombina bombina (assembly GCF_027579735.1). Classification (NCBI taxonomy): domain Eukaryota; kingdom Metazoa; phylum Chordata; class Amphibia; order Anura; family Bombinatoridae; genus Bombina; species Bombina bombina. Next base: position 1,009,376,015 of record NC_069503.1, read on the forward strand.
ATGGTTAGGCAGTGTAGGAAAATAGTGACTTGCATGGAGAAGGAACAATACTATAGTGTCATACAGTGCATAACAGGAAATGTTAACACAGACAACTTTACTCTCAATTTTAACAACTTTAGCTGCAACATTTGTAATGCATATATATTATAACAATGCTAATAAAATAATTTGTTTTTTAAATATTGTACTTTCTGACTAAAGTGTCCCTTTAAATTGTCCTCTAGTAATTGCTTTTTTCTCACTTCATTTTTCTTATTGCTGTAATAGAATCTATTGGTGTAATGAACGCCTGTGCTGACTATATGCGTAAAACCAAATATATTTATTTAACATGTTGTAGACACAGACGGCTAGATTACGAGTTTTGCGTTAACCTTAAAAAGCAGCGTTGAGAGGTCCCAACGCTGCTTTTTAATGCCCGCTGGTATTACGAGTTTGGCAGGTACAGGTGTACCACTCAATTTTTTTCTGCGACTCGAGCATACCACAAATCCACTTACATAAATTGCGTATCCTATCTTTTCAATGGGACTTGCATAGCGCTGGTATTACGAGTCTTGGAAAAAGTGAGCGATACACCCTCTCCTGTCAAGACTTCTACCGCATTTAAAAGTCAGTAGTTAAGAGTTTTATGGGCTAATGCCGTAACATAAGACTCTTAACTAAAGTGCTAAAAAGTACACTAACACCCATAAACTACCTATTAACCGCTAAACCGAGGCCCCCCCCCCCCACATTGCAAACACTCAAATACATTTTTTAACCCCTAATCTGCCGACCGGACATCACCGCCACTTCAATAAATATATTAACCCCTAAACCGCCGCACTCCCGCCTCGCAAACATTAACCTTAGTTACAATTACACCTAACACTACACTATCATTAAATAAATTAACTAAATTAACTACAATTAATTACAATTAAATAAAATAAACTAAAGTATGAAAAGAACACTAAATTACAGAAAATAATAAAATAATTACAAGTTTTTTAAACTAATTACACCTAATCTAATCCCCCTAATAAAATAAAAAAGCCCCCCCCCCAAAAAAAAATTCCTACCCTATACTAAATTACAAATAGCCCTTAAAAGGGCCTTTTGCGGGGCATTGCCCCAAAGTAATCAACTATTTTACCTCTAAAAAAAAATACAATACCCCCCAACATTAAAACCCACCACCCACACACCCAACCCTACTCTAAAACCCACCCAATCCCCCCTTAATAAAACCTTACACTAACCCCTTGAAGATCACCCTACCTTGAGATGTCTTCACCCAACCGGGCAGAAGTGGTCCTCCAGACGGTATGAAGTCTTCATCCTATCCGGGCATAAGAGATCCTCCAGACGGGCAGAAGTCTTCATCCTATCCGGGCAGAAGAGGTCTTCCAGACGGGCAGAAGTCTTCATCCAGGCGGCATCTTCTATCTTTATCCATCCGGAGCGGAGCGGGTCCATCTTCAAGACATCCGACGCGGAGCATCCTCTTCTTTCCGATGACTAACACTAAATGACGGTACCTTTAAGTGACGTCATCCAAGATGGCGTCCCTTCAATTCTGATTGGCTGATAGAATTCTATCAGCCAATCGGAATTAAGGTAGAAAAAATCCTATTGGCTGATCCAATCAGCCAATAGGATTGAAGTTCAATCCTATTGGCTGATCCAATCAGTCAATAGGATTGAGCTCGCATTCTATTGGCTGATTAGAACAGCCAATAGAATGCAAGCTCAATCCTATTGGCTGATTGGATCAGCCAATAGGATTTTTTCTACCTTAATTCCGATTGGCTGATAGAATTCTATCAGCCAATCGGAATTGAACGGACGCCATCTTGGATGACGTCACTTAAAGGTACCGTCATTTAGTGTTAGTCGTCGGAAAGAAGAGGATGCTCCGCGTCGGATGTCTTGAAGATGGACCCGCTCCGGATGGATGAAGATAGAAGATGCCGCCTGGATGAAGACTTCTGCCCATCTGGAAGACCTCTTCTGCCCGGATAGGATGAAGATTTCAGACCGACTTGACGTCTCAAGGTAGGGTGATCTTCAATGGGTTAGTGTTAGGTTTTATTAAGGGGGTATTGGGTGATGTGTGGGTGATGGGTTTTAATGTTTGGGGGGTATTGTATTTTTTTTACAGGTAAAAGAGCTGATTAATTTGGGGCAATGCCTCGCAAAAGGCCCTTTTAAGGGCTATTTGTAATTTAGTATAGGGTAGGGATTTTTTTTATTTTGGGGTCTTTTTTATTTTATTAGGGGGATTAGAATAGGTCTAATTAGTTTAAAAAAACTTGTAATTATTTTATTATTTTCTGTCATTTAGTTTTTTTTCTCCGTACTTTATTTAATTTAATTGTAATTAATTGTAGTTAATTTAGTTAATTTATTTAATGATAGTATAGTGTTGGGTGTTATTGTAACTTAGGTTAGGTTTTATTTTACAGGTATATTTGTATTTATTTTAACTAGGAAGTTATTAAATAGTTAATAACTATTTAATAACTATTGTATCTAGTTAAAATAAATACAAAGTTGCCTGTAAAATAAAAATAAACCCTAAGCTAGCTACAATGTAACTATTAGTTATATTGTAGCTATCTTAGGGTTTATTTTATAGGTAAGTATTTAATTTTAAATAGGAATAATTTAGTTAATTGTAATTAACTAATTGTTAATTACAATTGTAATTTTATTTAGATTATTTAAAATTATATTTAAGTTAGGGGGGTGTTAGGGTTAGGGTTAGACTTAGGTTTAGGGGTTAATATATTTATTATACTGGCGGCGTCGTTGTGGGCGCCAGATTAGGGGTTAATAAATGTAGTTAGGTTGCGGCGACATTGGGGGCAGCAGATTAGGGGTTAATAAATATAATGTAGGGTTCAGCGATGTTGGGGGCATCAGATTAGGGGTTCATAAGTATTATGTAGGTGGGGGCGGTGTCCGGAGCCGCAGATTAGGGGTTAATAATATTATGCAGGTGTTGGCGATGTCGGGGGCGGCAGATTAGGGGTTAATAAGTGTAATATTAGGAGTGTTTAGACTCGGGGTTCATGTTAGGGTGTTAGGTGTAGACATAACTTTTATTTCCCCATAGGAATCAATGGGGCTATGTTAGGAGCTTTTTTGCAGGTGTTAGACTTTTTTGTCAGCCGAATCTGCCCCATTGATTCCTATGGGGAAATCGTGCACAAGCACGTTTTGCAAGCTCACCGCTACCGTAAGCAGCGCTGGTATTGAGGTGAGATGTGGAGCTAAATTTTGCTCTATGCTCACTTTTTTGCGGCTGACGCCGGGCTAAAAAAACCCCGTAATACCAGCGTTATTTGTAGGTGAGCGGTGAGACAAAACTGTGCGTTAGCACCGCACCCCTGTTACCGCAAAACTCGTAAACTAGGTGATAGAGTCCAGAATGTAATCATAATTAATATTTGGAGAGTCCTTTTTGATGCACTACAAACTTCAAATTTCCTTGAGAGATTAGAAATGCATGATACATGCTTGACATCGTTGTTTTAATTGCTGTGCTGCTTGTAGATCCAGAGGGAGATATTTAGATACTCTTGAGTGTATTTTTAATCTGTTCAAAGTATTACATTTCAAAAGTTGATTATATTCATGAATAACTGAATATCAAACAGGGAGTAACATGTTCTATTTGTTTCATAATGCATTGGTGTCTAAAAAATTAAAAGAGTCTTAGGAAATGTAACAAATAAGTTGCTAGGTGAGTATTTTAGCAGTCTGTCCAGTAGAATCTATACAAAAATACATGACACTTAAAGGGACACTCAAGTCAAATAAAATTCAGATAGAGCATGCAATAAAAAAAAATCCAATTTACTTCCATTAACAAAATGTGCACAGTCTTTTTATATTAACACTTTTTTGAGTCAACATTTCCTACTGAGCATGCGCAAGATTTCACAGCAGATACGTATATGCATGTGTGATTGGCTGATGGCTGTCACATGAGACATAACTGTGAAAATTGTCAGAAAAAAACTACGACTCGTTTGAAGTTCAGACTAAGGGGTAAATGTATCAAATGCCAGGCGGACGTGATTTTCTTTAGAGAATCATGTCTGCCCGGCATCGATAAATGCCAACAGCATACACAATGCCGCCCCCTGCACATTCGCAGCCAATCGGCTGCTAGCAGGGAGTGTCTTACGACCGCTGCTTCTTAACTTAGGTTTTCAGCGACATGGAAACCTCGGGCGTAGAAAGCAGCGTCTGCCTGTTGATAAATCTACCCCTAAGTGCTATTGCATTGTTTTGTTATCATGCATGTGTTGATTATGCAAATCTACTGTATTTACTGGTCCTTTAAATTTCCTGCTTTTTTTTTTTTTTAAAGGGGTTCTAAACCCATTTTTTTTCTTTAATGATTCAGATAGAGCATGCAATTATAAGCAATTTTCTAATTTAACCCTATTATCAATTTTTCTTGATAGAGCAATTTTTCAGATTGAGGACGCAATTTTAAGCAAATTTCTAAATGACTCCAATTATATATTTTTTTGTTCTCTTGCTATCTTTATTTAAAAAGCAGCAATGTAAAGTTTAGGGTCTGGCCCATTTTCGGGTTCAGAACCTGGGTTACACTTGCTTATTGGTAGCTAAATGTAGCCACCAATAAGCAAGCACTATCCAGGGTGCTGAACCTAAAATGGGCTTTACATTACTGTTTTTAAATTAAGAGAGCAGGTGTGCGGCGGAGATCGCATGAAGTGGAGGCTCCGCGCTGTATGTCATCGTCACCGCTGGTCCTGGTCAGCTCCACGCTGCCAGAGCTCAGCGCCACTGGCATGAAGGTAGAAGATGCCCTTGTGATGGATGAAGATGTCGCCGCCTGGATGAAGACTTCTTGTCACCTGGAGGCAAGAAGTGAGCGCTGAGCAAAAAAAAAAACGCACTCCAATACCAGCGCTGCTTAAGTCAGCGGTTAGCTGGTCATACGTGCTCATGCACGATTTCCCCATAGGAATCAACGGGGAGAGCCGGCTGAGAAAAAGTCTAACACCTGCAAAAAAGCAGCGTAAAACTCAGTAACGCAGCCCCATTGATTCCTATGGGGAAATAAAATTTATGTTTACACCTAACACCCTAACATGAACCCCGAGTCTAAACATCCCTAATCGTACACTTATTAACCCCTAATCTGCCGCCCCCAACATCGCCATCACCTACATTATATTTATTAACCCCTAATCTGCCATCCCCAATGTCGCCGCAACCTACCTACACTTATTAACCCCTAATCTGCCGCCCCCAACGTCGCCGCCACTATACTAAATATATTAACCCCTAAACCTAAGTCTAACCCTAACCCTAACACCCCCTAACTTAAATATAATTACAATAAATCTTAATAAAAATTACTATTATTACCTAAATAATTCCTATTTAAAACTAAATGCTTAACTATAAAATAAACCCTAAGATAGCTACAATATAACTAATAGTTACATTGTAGCTATCTTAGGGTTTATTTTTATTTTACAGGCAAGTTTGTATTTATTTTAAATGGGTACAATAGTTATTAAATAGTTATTAGCTATTTTATAACTACCTAGCTAAAATAAATAAAAAAGTACCTGTAAAATAAAACCTAACCTAAGTTACAATAACACCTAACTTAACCCTACAATTAAATAACGCCTAGATTTAGAGTTCTGCGTTAGCTGTCAAAACCAGCGTTAGGGGGTCTTAACGCTGGTTTTTACTGCCCGCTGATATTTAGAGTCAGTCAGGAAAGGGTCTAAAGCTCACTTTCCAGCCGCGACTTTTCCATACCGCAGATCCCCCTATGCCAATTGCGTAGCCTATCTTTTCAATGGGATCTTTCTAACGCTGGTATTTAGAGTCTTGGCTGAAGTGAGCGTTAGAACTCTAACGACAAGACTCCAGCCGCAGAGAAAAGCCAGGAGTTACGAGCTTTCTGGGCTAACGCCGGTTCATAAAGCTCTTAATTACCGTGCTCTAAAGTACACTAACACCCATAAACTACCTATGTACCCCTAAACCGAGGTCCCCCCACATCGCCGCCATTCTAATAAAATTTTTAACCCCTAATCTGCCGACCGCACACCGCCGCCACCTACGTTATCCCTATGTACCCCTAATCTGCTGCCCCTAACATCGCCGACACCTACATAATATTTATTAACCCCTAATCTGCCCCCCCCCCAACGTCGCCGCCACCTACCTACAATTATTAACCCCTAATATGCCGACCGGTCCTCGCCGCTACTATAATAAAGTTATTAACCCCTAATCCGCCTCACTCCCGCCTCAAAAACCCTATAATAAATAGTATTAACCCCTAATCTGCCCTCCTTAACATCACCGACACCTAACTTCAAGTATTAACCCCTAATCTGCCGACCGGACCTCGCTGCTACTCTAATAAATGTATTAACCCCTAAAGCTAAGTCTAACCCTAACACTAACACCCCCCTAAGTTAAATATAATTTTATTCTAACGAAATAAATTAAATCTTATTAAATAAATTATTCCTATTTAAAGCTAAATACTTACCTGTTAAATAAATCCTAATATAGCTACAATATAAATAATAATCAGGTACAATAGCTATTAAATAGTTAATAACAATTTAATAGTTACCTAGTTAAAATAAATACAAAATTACCTGTAAAATTTATCATTAAATAAATTAAATAAATTAAATACAAATACCTATAAATAAATACACTAACTAAAGTACAAAAAACATAATTTATGTAAGAACTTACCTGATAAATTCATTTCTTTCATATTAGCAAGAGTCCATGAGCTAGTGACGTATGGGATATACATTCCTACCAGGAGGGGCAAAGTTTCCCAAACCTTAAAATGCCTATAAATACACCCCTCACCACACCCACAATTCAGTTTAACGAATAGCCAAGAAGTGGGGTGATAAGAAAAAAGTGCGAAAGCATATAAAATAAGGAATTGGAATAATTGTGCTTTATACAAAAAAATCAAAACCACCACAAAAAAGGGCGGGCCTCATGGACTCTCATGGAGGCTAATATGAAAGAAATGAATTTATCAGGTAAGTTCTTACATAAATTATGTTTTCTTTCATGTAATTAGCAAGAGTCCATGAGCTAGTGACGTATGGGATAATGATTACCCAAGATGTGGATCTTTCAACACAAGAGTCACTAGAGAGGGAGGGATAAAATAAAGACAGCCAATTCCTGCTGAAAATAATCCACACCCAGAATAAAATTTTTAATGAAAAAACATAAGCAGAAGATTCAAACTGAAACCACTGCCTGAAGTACGTTTCTACCAAAAACTGCTTCAGAAGAAGAAAACACATCAAAATGGTAGAATTTAGTAAAAGTATGCAAAGAGGACCAAGTTGCTGTTTTGCAAATCTGATCAACCGAAGCTTCATTCTTAAAAGCCCAGGAAGTAGAAACTAACCTAGTAGAATGAGCTGTAATCCTTTGAGGCGGAGTGTTACCCGACTCAACATAGGCATGATGAAATAAAGATTTCAACCAAGATGCCAAAGAAATGGCAGAAGCTTTCTGGTCTTTTCTAGAACCGGAAAAGATGACAAATAGACTAGAAGTCTTTCGGAAAGACTTAATAGCTTCAACATAATATTACAAAGCTCTAACAGCATCCAAAGAATGCAATGATTTCTCCTTAGAATTCATAGGATTAGGACATAATGAAGGAACCACAATTTCTCTACTAATGTTGTTAGAATTCACAACCTTAGGTAAAAAATTCAAAAGAAGTTCGCAGCACCGCCTTATCCTGATGCAAAATCAGAAAAGGAGACTCACAAAAAAGAGTAGATAATTCAGAGACTCTTCTGGCAGAAGAGATGGCCAAAAGAAACAAAACTTTCCAAAAAAGTAATATAATGACCAAAGAATGCATGGGTTCAAAAGGAGGAGCTTGAAGAGCCCCCAGAACCAAATTCAAACTCCAAGGAGGAGAAATTGACTTAATGACAGGTTTTATACGAACCAAAGCTTGTACAAAACAATGAATATCAGGAAGATTAGCAATCCTTCTGTGAAAAAGAACAGAAAGAGCAGAGATTTGTCTTTCAAGAAACTTGCGGACAAACCTTTATCTAAACCATCCTGAAGAAATATAAGTCTTCCAGACTCTATAATATATCTCTCTAGATACAGATTTACGAGCCGGTCACATAGTATCAATCACAGAGTCAGAGAAACCTCTTTGACCAAGAATCAAGCGTTCAAACTCCACACCTTAAAATTAAGGTTTTGAGATCCTGATGGAAAAAAGAACCTTGAGACAGAAAGACTGGTCTTAACGGAAGAGTCCACAGCTGGCAAGAGGCCATCCGGACAAGATCCGCATACCAAAACCTGTGAGGCCATGCTGGAGCTACCAGCAGGACAAACGAGCATTCCTTTAGAATATTGGAGAATACCCTTGGAAGAAGAACTAGAGGCGGAAAGATATAGGCAGGATGACACTTGTAAGGAAGAGATAATGCATCCACTGCCTCCGCCCGAGGATCCCTGGATCCGGACAGATACCAGGGAAGTTTCTTGTTTAGATGAGAAGCCATCAGATCTATTTCTGGGAGTTCCCACATTTGAACAATCTGAGGAAATACCTCTGGGTGAAGACCATTCGCCCAGGTGCAACGTTTGGCGACTGAGATAATCCGCTTTCCAATTGTCCATACCTGGGATATGAACCGCAGAGATTAGACAGGAGCTGGATTCCGCCCAAACCAAAATTCGAGATACTTCTTTCATAGCCAGAGGACTGTGAGTCCCTCCTTGATGATTGATGTATGCCACAGTTGTGACATTGTCTATCTGAAAACAAATGAACAACTCTCTCTTCAGAAGCGGCCAAGACTGAAGAGCTCTGAAATTGCACGGAGTTCCAAAATATTGATCGGAAATCTCACCCAAACCCCTTGTGCCGTCAGATACCCCCACACAGCTCCCCAACCTGTAAGACTTGCATCTGTTGAGATTATAGTCCAGGTCGGAAGAACAAAGAAGCCCCCTGAACTAAACGATGGTGATCTGTCCACCATGTCAGAGAGTGTCGTATAATCGGTTTAAAGATATTAATTGAGATATCTTTGAGTAATCCCTGCACCATTGGTTCAGCATACAGAGCTGAAGAGGTCGCATGTGAAAACGAGCAAAGGAGATCGCATCTGATGCGGCAGTCCTAAGACCTAAAATTTCCATGCATAAGGCTACCAAAGGGAATGATTGTGACTGAAGGTTTTGACAAGCTGAAATCAATGTTAAACTTCTCTTGTCTGACAAGGACAGAGTCATAGACACTGAATCTATTCTAGAAACCTAAAAAGGTTACCCTTGTCTGAGGAATCAATGAACTGATTGGTAAATTGATCCTCCAACCATGAACTTGAAGAAACAACACAAGTCGATTCGTATGAGATTCTTCGAAAGTGAGAAGACTGAGCAAGTACCCAGATATCGTCCAATAAGGAAATACCAAAACCCTGTTCTCTGATTACAGAAAGAAGGGCACCGAGAACCTTTGAAAAAAATTATTGGAACTGAGGCAAGGCCAAACGGTAGAGCCACAAAACTGGTAATGCTTGTCTAAAAAGAGAATCTCAGACACTAAAAGTGATCTGGATGAATCGGAATATGCAGATACACATCCTGTAAATCTATTGTAGACATATAATGCCCTTGCTAAACAAAAGGCAGGACAGTCCTACAGAAACTGAATGTTGGTATCCTTACATAACGATTCAATATTGATAGATCCGGAACTGGTCTGAAGGAATTGACCTTCTTTGGTACAATGAAGAGATAAAATAAAACCCCAGCCCCTGTTCCAGAACTGGAACTGGCATAATTACTCCAGCCAACTCTAGATCTGAAACACATTTCAGAAATGCTGAGCCTTTGCTGTGTTAACTGGAACACGGGAAAGAAAAAAATCTCTTAGCAGGAGGCCTTAACTGAAGCCAATTCTGTACCTTTCTGAAACAATGTTCTGAAACCAGAAATTGAGAACGGAATTGATCAAAATTTCTTTGAAGAAAACGTAATCTGCCCCATACCAGCTGAGCTGGAATAAGGTCCGCACCTTCATGGGTACTTAGGAGCTGGCTATAGGTTTTCTATAAGGCTTGGATATATTCCAAACTGGAAATAGTTTCCAAACTGATACCGCTCCTGAGGATGAAGGATCAGGCTTTTGTTCCTTATTGTGAGGAAAGGAACGAAAATGATTATTAGACCTAAATTTACCTTAGATTTTTTATCCTTTGGTAAAAAAAAAAGTTCCCTTCCTTCCAGAAACATTTGAAATAATAATTTATTACCCTGGAAAGAAAAGGAAAGCAAAGTTGACTTAGAAGACATATCAGCATTCCAAGTTTAATCCATAAAGCTTTTCTAGCTAAAATAGCTAGAGACATATACCTGACATCAACTCTAATGATATCAAAAGATGGTATCACCAATAAAATTATTAGCATGTTACAGAATAATAATAATGCTATAAAATTATGATCTGTTACTTGTTGCGCTAAAGCTTCTAACCAAAAAGTTGAAGCTGCAGCAACATCCGCTAAAAATATAGCAGGTCTAAGAAGATTACCTGAACATAAGTAAGCTTTTCTTAGAAAGGATTCAATTTTCCTATCTAAAGGATTCTTAAATGAATTACTATCTGCCGTAGGAATAGTAGCACATTTAGCAGGAGTAGAGACAGCCCCATAACCTTAGGGATTTTGTCCCAAAAAAACTCTAATCTGTCAGATGGCACAGGATATAATTGCTTAAACGTTTAGAAGGAGTAAAAGAATTACCCAAATTATTCCATTCCCTGGAAATTACTTCAGAAATAGCATCAGGGAGATTAAACACTTCTGGAATAACTACAGGAGATTTAAAAACCTTATTTAAACGTTTAGATTTAGTATCAAGAGGACCAGAATCCTCTATTTCTAATGCAATTAATACTTCTTTAAATAAAGAACGAATAAATTCCATCTTGAACAAATACAAAGATTTATCAGCATCAACCTCTGAGACAGAAACCTCTGAACCAGAAGAACCATTATCAGTATCAGAATGATGATGTTCATTTAAAAATTCATCTGAAAAAAGAGAAGTTTTAAAAGACTTTTATGTAAACTAGAAGGAGAAATAACAGACATAGCCTTCTTAATGGATTTAAAAAATAAAATCTCTTATGTTTATCAGGAACACTCTGAAAATTAGATGTTGACGGAACAGCAACAGGTAATGTAACAGTACTAAAGGAAATTTTATCTGCATTAATAAGTTTGTCATGACATGCAATACAAACAACAGCTGGAGAAACAGATACCAAAAATTATAGCAGATACACTTAGCTTGGTAGCTCCAGCACTAGACAGCGATTTTCCTGTAGTATCTTCTGACTCAGATGCAACGTGAGACATCTTGCAATATGTAAGAGAAAAAACAACATATAAAGCAAAATTGATCAAATTCCTTAAATGACAGTTTCAGGAATGGGAAAAAAAATGCCAAAGAACAAGCTTCTAGCAACCAGAAGCAATGAAAAAAATAAGACTTAAATAATGTGGAGACAAAAGCGACGCCCTTATTTTTTAGCGCCAAATAAGACGCCCACATTATTTGGCGCCTAAATGCTTTTGGCGCCAAAAATGACGCCACATCCGGAACGCCGACATTTTTGGCGCAAAATAACGTCAAAAAATGACGCAACTTCCGGCGACATGTATGACGCCGGAAACGGAAAAGAATTTTTGCGCCAAAAAAGTCCGCGCCAAGAATGACGCAATAAAATGAAGCATTTTCAGCCCCCGTGAGCCTAACAGCCCACAGGAAAAAAGAGTCACATTTTTGAAGGTAAGAAAAAATGATTAATTCAAATGCATTATCCCAAATATGAAACTGACTGTCTGAAAAATAAGGAAAGTTGAACATTCTGAGTCAAGGCAAATAAATGTTTGAATACATATATTTAGAACTTTATAAACAAAGTGCCCAACCATAGCTTAGAGTGTCACAGAAAATAAGATTTACTTACCCCAGGACACTCATCTACATGTTTTGTTTGTAGAAAGCCAAACCAGTACTGAAACGAGAATCAGCAGAGGTAATGGTATATATAAGAGTATATCGTCAATCTGAAAAGGGAGGTAAGAGATGAATCTCTACGACCGATAACAGAGAACCTATGAAATAGACCCCGTAGAAGGAGATCACTGCATTCAAATAGGCAATACTCTCCTCACATCCCTCTGACATTCACTGCACGCTGAGAGGAAAACCGGGCTCCAACTTGCTGCGGAGCGCATATCAACGTAGAATCTAGCACAAACTTACTTCACCACCTCCATCGGAGGCAAAGTTTGTAAAACTGAATTGTGGGTGTGGTGAGGGGTGTATTTATAGGCATTTTAAGGTTTGGGAAACTTTGCCCCTCCTGGTAGGAATGTATATCCCATACGTCACTAGCTCATGGACTCTTGCTAATTACATGAAAGAAAATAAAAAAAGAACTAAGTTACAAAAAATAAAAAATAATTTACAAACATTATAAAAAGATTACAATTTTAAGCTAATTACACCTACTCTAAGCCCCCTAATAAAATAACAAAGCCCCCCCCCAAAAAATTCCCTACCCTATTCTACATTTAAAAGATACCAGCTCTATTACCTTACCAGCCCTTAAAAGGGCCTTTTGCGGGGCATGTCCCAAAGAATTCTGCTCTTTTGCCTGTAAAATAAAAATATAAACCCCCCCAACATTAAAACCCACCACCCACATACCCCTACTCTAACCCACACAAACCCCCTTTAAAAAAACCTAACACTACCCCCCTGAAGATCTTCCTACCTTGAGTCGTCTTCACACCGAGCCAAATTCTTCATCCAAGCGGGGGCTGAAGAGGTCCATCATCCGGCTGAAGTCTTCATCCAAGCGGGGGCTGAAGAGGTCTTCCATCCGGCTGAAGTCTTCTATCAAGCAGCATCTTCAATTTTCTTTCTTCCGGCTCCATCTTCATCCCGCGCGCCGCGGAACATCCTTCCTCCACGACGAACTCCCGACGAATGAAGGTTCCTTTAAGGGACATCATCCAAGATGGCGTCCCTTCAATTTTGATTGGCTGATAGGATTCTATCAGCCAATCGGAATTAAGGTAGGAAAAATCTGATCGGAACAGCCAATAGAATGCGAGCTCAATCTGATTGGCTGATTGGATCAGCCAATCGGATTGAACTTGAATCTGATTGGCTGATTCAATCAATCAGCCAATCAGATTTTTCCTACCTTAATTCCGATTGGCTGATAGAATCCTATCAGCCAATCGAATTGAAGGGACGCCATCTTGTATGACGTCCCTTAAAGGAACCTTCATTCATCGGGAGTTCGTCGTGGAGGAAGGATGTTCCGCGTCGGCGGGATGAAGATGGAGCCGGAAGAAAGAAGATTGAAGATGCCGCTTGATAGAAGACTTCACCCGGATGGAAGACCTCTTCAGCCCCCGCTTGGATGAAGACTTCAGCCGGATGATGGACCTCTTCAGCCCTCGCTTGGATGAAGACTTCAGCTAGATGATGGACCTCTTCAGCCCCCGCTTGGATGAAGAATTTGGCTCGGCTGAGTGAAGACGACTCAAGGTAGGAAGATCTTCAGGGGGTTAGTGTTAGATTTTTTTAAGGAGGGTTTGGGTGGGTTAGAGTAGGGGTATGTGGGTGGTGGGTTTTAATGTTGGGGGGGTTGTATTTTTATTTTACAGGCAAAAGAGCAGAATTCTTTGGGGCATGCCCCGCAAAAGGCCCTTTTAAGGGCTGGTAAGGTAATAGAGCTGGTATCTTTTAAATGTAGAATAGGGTAGGGAATTTTTTTATTTTGGGTGGCTTTGTTATTTTATTAGGGGGCTTAGAGTAGGTGTAATTAGCTTAAAATTGTTGTAATCTTTTTACAATGTTTGTAAATAATTTTTTTATTTTTTGTAACAGTTCTTTTTTTATTTTTTGTACTTTAGTTAGTGTATTTATTTGTATTTATTTGTAGGTATTTGTATTTAAGTTATTTAATTTATTTAATGATAGTGTAGTGTTAGGTTTAATTGTAACTTAGGTTAGGATTTATTTTACGGGTAATTTTGTATTTATTTAACTAGGTAACTATTAAATAGTTATTAACTATTTAATAGCTATTGTACCTGGTTAAAATAAATACAAAGTTGCCTGTAAAATAAATATTAATCCTAAAATAGCTACAATATAATTATTATTTATATTGTAGCTATATTAGGGTTTATTTTATAGGTAAGTATTTAGCTTTAAATAGGAATAATTTATTTAATAAGATTTATTTTATTTCGTTAGATTTAAATTATATTTAATTTAGGGGGTGTTAGGGTTAGACTTAGCTTTAGGGGTTAATACATTTATTATAGTAGCGGTGAGGTCCGGTCGGCAGATTAGGGGTTAATACTTGAAGTTAGGTGTCGGCGATGTTAGGGAGGGCAGATTGGGGGTTAATACTATTTATTATAGGGTTTTTGAGGTGGGAGTGAGGCGGATTAGGGGTTAATAACTTTATTATAGTAGCGGTGAGGTCCGGTCGGCAGATTAGGGGTTAATAAGTGTAGTTAGGTAGCGGCGACTTTGGGGCGGCAGATTAGGGGTTAATAAATATAATATAGGGGTCGGCGATGTTAGGGGCAGCAGATTAGGGGTACATAGCTATAATGTAGGTTGCGGCGATGTACGGAGTGGCAGATTAGGTGTTAAAAATAATATGCAGGGGTCAGCGATAGCGGGGGAGGCAGATTAGGGTTTAATAAGTGTAAGGTTAGGGGTGTTTAGACTCGGGGTACATGTTAGGGTGTTAGGTGCAGACTTAGGAAGTGTTTCCCCATAGGAAACAATGGGGCTGCGTTAGGAGCTGAACGCTGCTTTTTTGCAGGTGTTAGGTTTTTTTCAGCCCAATCTGCCCCATTGTTTCCTATGGGGGAATCGTGCACGAGCACGTTTTTGAAGCTGGCCGCGTCCGTAAGCCCCGCTGGTATTTAGAGTTGCAGTGGCGGTAAATTATGCTCTACGCTCCCTTTTTGGAGCTTAACGCAGCCCTTCTGTGAACTCTAAATACCAGCGGTATTTAAAAGGTGCGGGGGAAAAATACACGCGTAGCTAACGCACTCCTTTGGCCGCAGAACTCTAAATCTAGCCGTAAATTAACTAAATTAAAAACAATTAAATAAATTAAACTAAATTCGCTAAAGTACAAAAATCAAACAAACACTAAATTACAGAAAATAATAAACAAATTAAAAGATATTTAAACTAGTTACACCTAATCTAATACCCTATCAAAATAAAAAAAAGCCCCCCAAAATAACCCCCCCAGCCTAAACTAAACTATCAATAGCCCTTAAAAGGGCCTTTTGCAGAGCAACAACCCCCCAAACAGTAAAACCCACCACCCACACAACCAACCCCCCAAATAAAATACTATCCAAATAAACCTAAGCTCCCCATTGCCCTGAAAAGGGCATTTGGATGGGCATTGCCCTTAAAAGGGCAGTTAGCTCTTTTGCGGCCCAAACCCTAATCTAAAAAATAAAACCCACCCAATACACCCTTAAAAAAACCTAACACTAACTCCCTGAAGATCGACTTACTGTTCTGAGGACCGGACATCCATCCTCAAGGAAGCGGCAGAAGTCTGCATCCAACCGGGCAAAAGTCCTCAACGAAGCCAGGTGAAGTCTTCATCCAAGCCGGGCGAAGTGGTCCTCCAGACGGGCAGAAGTCTTCGTTTTGCGGTAAGTCGTTTTGCGGTAAGGCCAAAGAAGTGTGTGGTGCCCCCCCTAAACCTGCAAAACTCGTAATAGCAGCAGGCATAAAAAAGCAGCGTTAGGACCTCTTAACACTGCTTTTTTACCTTAACACACAACTCGTAATCTAGACATCTGATTTTGTATTTAAATTAAATTGTAGGTAATCTAGCCGTCTGATTTTGTATTTAAATTAAATCGTAGGTTTTATTTTATATGTAATGTTTGGATTTATTATTTAAATTTTAGATTTTGGTAGTTTAATTAATTTATTAGTTTAATAGTCTTTTTTATTTTATTTAATGGGGTTAAACTTAGAGGTGTTAGGTTAGGGGGCTTAGTGATTAGATTAATACTTTGCATTGTGGGGGGATGGCGGTTTAGGGGTTAATAGTTTAAATAGGTATTTTGCGTGACTGGTTTGACTATACTTTTGGACAGTTCTGTTGGCTGAGGCTTTGACCTTGAATTGCCAGACTCACCCCTTAAGATTTCCCTTCTACTTCTATCACAATAGTGGGTCATACCCTGAATTCAGTTAAAATGGGGCAATAAAAAAGCTGAAGAAATAAAAAATAAATGGATATCTGGGAATGATAATGAAAGCTTGGAGAAAGGGGATAAAGACGTATTGTTAAAATATCCAGATGGAAAATTTATGTTTCTTTCATGTAAGTGGCAATATTCCATGAGCTAGTGACGTATGGGATATACATTCCTACCAGGAGGGGGCAAAGTTTCCCAAACCTCAAAATGCCTATAAATACACCTCCCACCACACCTACAAGCTTTGCCTCTCATGGAGGTGGTGAAGCAAGATGTGCTTGATCTTCTTCTGTTATAGGCGCTTCTAAGCATTTTGAAGCCCATTTCCTCTCTAAGTACAGTGTTTATCTGAGGGATGTGAAGGGAGTATTGCCTGATGATACAATGTTTTCACCTATGGGAAATCTATTCTAAGGCACTCTGTAAATCAGTCGCAGGGATTCATCTGCTGCCTCACTTTACAGATCAACATTATACTCCTCTACCATTACCTCTGCTGATATGTTTCAGTACTGGTTTAGCTGTTTGCTGTATGTGGATGGGTGTCTTCTGGTAAATATGTATCATTTTTTAAGTCACTGTCAGCTAAGTTTGGCACTTTATCCTGTGTATTTCCCTTTGCAGTCAAACAGTTTCAGCATGGAAATTATATTTATGGGAGTTTTTTAGGTTTACCTGGGGTTCCAGTTAGTTGTAACTTGGAGTCAGTTTTTTTCAAAATTTTCGTGGGCTTAGGCTCGCAATGACGCAGAATGTAACTTTTTATTGCAACATTTTTCTGCGGGTTTTTTTGGGCACGAAGTCGCGTCAGCCGTGATGCAAGTCACGTAATTTCTTTCAACTTTCTTGACACAAGGTTTTTTTGGTGCAAAGTCGTGCCTGTTATGACCCGAGTCGCGTTATTTCATTTGTTTGGCGGCAAAAGTTTTTTTCTCTGCATTTGGGTCATTCTTGGTGCCAAAATTTGTTATATTAAGTCTCTCTCTCTTTTGCTCTCTGCTCTAAATGATTCACATAAGGCTAGGTTGCTTGCTTTGATTTTACTTTTGTATAAAAATTTAATAAGCATTTTTCCCCATTCAAGAAACTGTTATTTTGAGGAAATTGGATATTTTGTTTAAATGTTATTTTTTATTTTTTTGTTACACTTTGTAATTTTGCAAGATGTCTCAAACTGATTCTGCCTCTGATGTTACTGTAGGAACTAAGCTGCCTGAACACAATTCTACCAAAGCTACGTGTGTATGTTGTAAATTAGCTGATCTTACTTCTTCAGCTCAAATATGCGGCTCTTGTTATGAAAAATGATTACATGCTGATAATTTTTCTATAAGTACAAATACATCTACTGTTAATCCTTCACAGTCTAATATACATGATATTCCTGTAGATATGAAAAAATATATTGCTGCAGCCATAGAAAAGGCTATGACTGCTATTCCGCCTTCAAATAAATGTAAAAGTTCTCACAAATCTGTATTGATCGACAGCATACTGAAGTATCTTCTGCTTCTGTTTTTAAAACTTCTGACGTTACTCCTGAAGTTTTTCCTATTCCAGATGCTATCTCTCATATGTTTACTAAAGAATGGTCTAAACTTAGTGCTTCTTTTAACACTTCTAAGTTCTAGGTTTAAAAGCTACATCCTTTAACTGTGGCTAATGTAGAGTTTTGGGAAAAAGTGGCTAAGGTTGATGGGGCTATGTCTACTCTTGCCAAACGTACTACTATTCCTATAGAAGATAGTACTTCCTTTGAGGATCCTTTAGATAGGAAGATTGAATCCTATTTTAGAAAAGCATATTTACATAATGGCCATATTCTTAGACCTGCTATTTCTATGGCTAATGTTGCTGCTGCTTCAACTTTTTGGTTGGACGGTTTAGCTCAACAGTTAAAAGATCCTCATTTAATTTGTGATGCTATATTTGATGTCATTAAAATTGATATTAAATCTATGTCCTTAGCTATTCTTACTATTTATTTGGTTCTCAATTGGATTCTATTATCTCCACTATCACTAGGGAAAGTGAGTTTTTCTATCCCAAGATAAGAAAAAATTTAAAGCTCCCAATCGTTTTCGTTCCTTTCGTCAGAATAGAGAGCAAAAGACCTCTCCTTCCCCTAAGGCGTCTGGGTCTAATTGGAGACCATCCAGAATTGGAATAAATTCAAGCCTTATAAAAAAACTAATACAGCCCCTAAGACTGCATGAAGGTGTGGCCCTCAAACCAGTTCAACTGGTGGGGGGCAGACTGAAATTATTTCAACACATTTGGACAGTTTCTGTTCAAAATCAATGGATTCAAAATATTGTTTCTCAGAGTTATCAAATAGGTTTCAGAATAAGACCTCTCATGGGAAGATTCTTTCTTTCTCATGTTCCAACAAACCCTATGAAGGCTCAGGTTTTTCAAAAGTGTGTTTAAGACCTAACTCTTTCAGGGGTGATTGTTCCAGTTCCTCTGCAGGAATGGGGTTCGGGTTTTTATTCAAATCTATTCATTGTCCCAAAGAAAGAAGATTCGTTTAGACCAATTCTGGATCTGAAATTTATAAATTGTTTTGTAAGGGTCCTAACTTTCAAGATGGTGACTATAAGGACTATTCTGTCTTTTGTTCAGCAAGGTCATTTCATGTCCACAATAGACATACAGGACTTTTATCTTCACATTCCAATTCATCCAGATCACTATCGTTTTCTGAGATTTTCTTTTCTAGACAAGCATTACCAATTTGTCGCTCTTCCGTTTGGCCTAGCGACAGCTCCAAGAATCTTTTTGAAAGTTCTCGGTGCCCTTCTATCTGTAATCAGAGAGAAGGGTATTGCGGTGTTTCCTTATTTGGACAATATCTTGGTACTAGCTGAATCTTTTCATTTATCAGAAACTCACACGAAACAACTAGTGTGGTTTCTTCAAAAAAATGGTTGGAGGATAAATTTACAAAAGAGTTTCTTGATTCCTCAGACAAGGGTCACCTTTTGTCAGGGTTTTTTCCCTGTTTTGTTTGCCATGTGCTGCTGGCAGCCATTTTACTCACCTCTCTTGCTGACTATGGTGCATACTGTGTGATGCTGCTCATTTCCTGCACTTCCTTTTATGATAACAAGTCCTGGAAGACAAAAAATGAAAGGCTCTCTTGGTGCAGCAAGTTCTAAGCAAACACTGATAGTAAAACGATGGTGGTCAAATACTCACAAAGGACATTGCACATCCAGTGCAATATTGAACAAGCCAAAACTTCAGAGCCGTTCGGCTGACTCCCCAAGGCAGAGACTGAAGTAACCAAAACGAGGCTCCTATTGACCAACCACTTCCGGTTTTGTGTCCCAATTCCAGATGCTGGCAGAGGCACTCACAAACATGTAGCACCAAATGAAGGCGACCCAACCAGGCGGATCTCCCAAAGGGTGTGCAAAATATTAAAAGTCCCAAAGCAAGGCTTAAATGCCATTTCATCAGGCTGATGAAATGGCATTCAGCCAAGAAACGCGTTGCTAAGCAACAGTTTTACTTGTTTTAATAAAGTGTTTAATACTTTTAAGCCTTGCTCTGGGACTTTTAATATTTTACACACCCTTTGGGAGATCCGCCTGGTTGGGTCTCCTTCATTTGGTGCTACATGTTTGTGAGTGCCTCTGCCAGCGCCTGGAATTGGGATACGAAACCGGAAGTGGTTGGTCGTTAGGAGCCTCGTTTTGGTTACAGCAGTCTCTGCCTTGGGGAGTCAGCCGAACGGCTCTTAAGTTTCGGCTTGTTCAATATTGAACTGGATGTGCAATGTCCTTTGTGAGTATTTGACCACCATCATTTTACTATCAGTCGGCTAGATTTAGAGTTCTGCGGCCAAAGTGGTGCGTTAGCTACGCGTGTATTTTTTCCCCTGCACCTTTTCGTTCACAGAAGGGCTGCGTTAAGCTCCAAAAAGGGAGCGTAGAGCATAATCTACCACCACTGCAACTCTAAATACCAGCGGTGCTTACGGACGCGGCCAGCTTCAAAAACTTGCTCGTGCACGATATCCCCATAGGAAACAATGGGGCAGTTTGAGCTGAAAAAAAAACCTAACACCTGCAAAAAAGCAGTGTTCAGCTCCTAACGCAGCCCCATTGTTTCCTATGGGGAAACACTTCCTAAGTCTGCACCTAACACCCTAACATGAACCCCGAGTCTAAACACCCCTAACCTTACACTTATTAACCCCTAATCTGCTGACACCGCTATCGCTGACCCCTGCATTTTATTATTAACCCCTAATCTGCCGCTCCGTACACCGCCACAACCTACGTTATCCCTATGTACCCCTAATCTGCTGCCCCTAACACCACCGACCCCTATATTATATTTATTAACCCCTAATCTGCCCCCCCCCAATGTCGCCGCTACCTACCTACACTTTTTAACCCCTAATCCGCCGACCGGACCTCGCCGCCACTATAATAAATGTATTAACCCCTAAACCGCCTCACTCCCACCTCAAAAACCCTATAATAAATATTATTAACCCCTAATCTGCCCTCCCTAACATCGCCGACACCTAACTTCAAGTATTAACCCCTAATCTGCCGACCGGACCTCACCGCTACTATAATAAATGTATTAACCCCTAAAGCTAAGTCTAACCCTAACCCTAACACCCCCCTAAGTTAAATATAATTTAAATCTATCTAAATAAAATACATCTTATTGAATAAATTATTCCTATTTAAAGCTAAATACTTACCTGTAAAATAAACCCTAATATAGCTACAATATAAATAATAATTATATTGTAGCTATTTTAGGATTAATATTTATTTTACAGGCAACTTTGTATTTATTTTAACCAGGTACAATAGCTATTAAATAGTTAATAACTTTTTAATAGTTACCTAGTTAAAATAAATACAAAATGACCTGTAAAATAAATCCTAACCTAAGTTACAATTAAACCTAACACTACACTATCATTAAATAAATTAAATACAAATACCTACAAATAAATACACTAATTAAAGTACAAAAAATAAAAAAAGAACTAAGTTACAAAAAATAAAAAAATAATTTACAAACATTATAAAAAATATTACAACAATTTTAAGCTAATTACACCTACTCTAAGCCCCCTAATAAAATAACAAAGCCCCCCAAAATAAAAAAATGCCCTACCCTATACTAAATTACAAAAGTTAACAGCTCTATTACCTTACCAGCCCTTAAAAGGGCCTTTTGCGGGGGCATGCCCCAAAGAAAACAGCTCTTTTGCCTGTAAAAAAAAAACACTATACCCCCCCACATTACAACCCAACACCCACATACCCCTACTCTAACCCAAACCCCCCTTAAAAAAAACCTAACACTACCCCCCTGAAGATCTTCCTACCTTGAGTCGTCCTCACTCACCCGAGCCGAATTCTTCATCCAAGCGAGGGCTGAAGAGGTCCATCATCCGGCTGAAGTCTTCATCCAAGCGGGGGCTGAAGAGGTCCATCATCTGGCTGAAGTCTTCATCTAAGCGGGGGCTGAAGAGGTCCATCATCCGGCTGAAGTCTTCATCCAAGCGGGGGCTGAAGAGGTCTTCCATCCGGGTGAAGTCTTCTATCAAGCGGCATCTTCAATCTTCTTTCTTCCGGCTCCATCTTCATCCCGCCGACGCGGAACATCCTTCCTCCACGACGAACTCCCGACGAATGAAGGTTCCTTTAAGGGACGTCATCCAAGATGGCGTCCCTTCAATTCCGATTGGCTGATAGGATTCTATCAGCCAATCGGAATTAAGGTAGGAAAAATCTGATTGGCTAATTGATTAAGCCAATCAGATTCAAGTTCAATCCGATTGGCTGATCCAATCAGCGAATCAGATTGAGCTTGCATTCTATTGGCTGTTCCGATCAGGCCAGACCTTACTTTAAGGCCAGACCTTCTGTCTCAAGGGCCGTTTTTCCATCAGGATCTCAAATCTCTAAATTTAAAGACATGGAAATTGAACTCTTAGTGCTTAGTCATAGAGGTTTCTCTGACTCAGTTATTAGCACTATGATACAGGCCTGTAAGTCTATTTCAAGGAAAATTTATCATTGGGTTTGGAAAAACTATATTTCATGGTGTTCCACTCATAATTATTATTGACATTCTTTCAGAATTCCAAGGATTTTACAGTTTCTTCAAGATGGTTTGGATAAAGGTTTTAAGCAGAGTAGGATGGCCGCTCCAAACTCCCCGTCAAGCGTTTCTCTCAGGCTCACACTAGTGATGTCAGACGCCACGGATTGAGGCAGAAGGGCATATGCAATGGGCAAAGGTGCAATGCTTGAAAAAACAGCAACTAACTGCTTGTCAATGATAAAAAGTAAAAATTCAGCAGCACGGCAGTATTAATAAACTCAACAAATTTATTTCACTTGCACAACAAACATGCAAGAATAGGGTAAAACGTCTAAACGTCTGAATTTTTACTTTTTATCTTTGAATAAAGGTTTTGTCTGCAAAAACTTTGAAGGGACAAATTTCTGCTCTTCCTTCTACACTTCCTGATATTCCTTGTTTTGTTCAGGCTTTGATTCGTATCAAACCTGTTATTAAATCTATTTCTGCTCCTTGGAGTCTCAATTTGGTTTTAAAGATTTTACAGGCTCCTCCTTTTGAGCCTATGCATTCTCTGGATATTAAATTACTTTCTTGCAAAGCGTTGGAAATTATTCTTTCTTTCTTGTGTCCTAATCTTAAGAATACTCTTGAAAGGTCTTTATATTCTTTTAGATGTGGTAAGAGCTTTGGAATACTATGTTGAGGTTACTAAAGATTTCAGAAAGACTTCTAGTCTATTTGTTTTTTTTTTCTGGTTCCAGGAAAGGTCAGAAAGCCTCTGTCATTTCTCTGGCATCTTGGTTGAACTTTTGATTCACAAAGCTTATTTGGAGGCGGGGCAGTCTCCAGCTCAGAGAATTACAGCTCATTCTACTAGATTAGTTGCCACTTCTTGGGCTTTCAAGAATAAAGCTTCAGTTGATCAAATTTGCAAAGCAGCAACTTGGTCTTCTTTGCATACTTTTAAATTTTTTTACCATTTTGATGTGTTTGCTTCTTCGGAAGCAGCGTTTAGTAGAAAGGTTCTTCAGGCAGTTGTCTCAGTTTGATTCTAGTGCCTTTAATTTGAGTTTTTTTTTTAATTTTTAAGAAAATCTAATTATTTTTTTGGATTTAATTTCCTCAGCAGATTTAGCTGTTATTATTTTATCCCTCCCTCTCTAGTGAGTCATGGATTTCCACATCTTGGGTATCCCATACGTCACTAGCTCATGAACTCTTGCCACTTACATGAAATAAAAATAATTTATGTAAGAACTTCCCTGATAAATTCATTTATTTCATAGTGGCAAGAGTCCATGAGACCCACCCTATTTTTTGTGGTTATGATTTCTTATATAAAGCTCTTTATTTTTTCCAGTTCCTCTTTTTGTATGCTTTTTACTCCTTCTTTTACACCTCACTTCTTGGCTACACGTTAAACTAAGGTATAAGTGAGGTGGTAGGTGTATTTATAGGCATTTTGAGGTTTGGGAAACTTTGCCCCCTTCTGGTAGGAATGTATATCCCATATGTCACTCATGGACTCTTGTCACTATGAAAGAAATTAATTTATCAGGTAAGTTCTTACATAAATTATGTTTTTGTTTTCCGTACAGTGAAGTAGCAGTGCTAGAAAAAAATCTATGGAGTCTTGGACATAATTCACTTAGCCTGTGAACTTTCTAGTTAATTAAAGAGACATGAAACATTTTTTTTATATGATTTAGATAAAGCATACATTTTTAAACAACTGTGCAATTTACTTCTAGTATCAATTTTGCTTTATTCTCTTGGTATCATTTGTCAATGGAGCAGCAATGCACTACTGAGAGCAAGCTAAAAGCATCAGGTAAACCAATAACATGAGACATATACATGCAATCACCATTCAGCAGCTAGCTCCTAGCTCCTGAGCCTACCTAGGTATGATTTTCAACAAAGGATACCAAGAGAACTAAGCAAATTAGATAATAGAAGTTAAATGGAAAGTTGTTTAACCCCTTAATGACCAAGGACGTACGCCACACGTCCTCAAAAAAAAGACAGTTAATGACCGAGGACGTGTGGCGTACGTCCTTGGTCTGGAAAGCAGCTGGAAGCGATCCTGCACGCTTCCAGCTGCTTTCCGGTTATTGCAGTGATGCCTCGATATCGAGGCATCCTGCAATAACCCCCCTTGGCCCCCCTCGGACATCGGTGGCCGGTATCGTTGGTGGGTGGGAGCAAGTCTGGGAGGCGGGTGGTCGGCCATCGATGTGCCGAATGGAGTGGAGGGGGGCGGGATCGGGGGCGGGAGGGGCGGGAGCGCGCACGGGAGCGCGCGCGTGCACGGGGGGCGGCGGGCGGGGCGCGTGCACGGGGCGGGAGCGGGAGGGAACCGCTGCACTACAGAAAAATAAACTGGGAGAAGTAAAAAAAATAAAGTTTTTAAAGCTGTTAATAAACAGCTAAGGGACATGGCAGGGGTGGGGGGTTGATCTTGGGGGGGGGGGGGAAGCTACACTACAGAAAAAATCATTTAAAAAAATAAAAAGGCACATTTTTTTGACTACACTGGGTACTGGCAGACAGCTGCCAGTACCCAAGATGGCGCCCATTAAGGCAGAGGGGGAGGGTTAGAGAGCTGTTTGGTGGGGGATCAGTGAGGCTGGGAGCTAAGGGGGGATCCTACACAGCAGCATATGTAAATATGCTAAAAAAAACACAAATAAAGCCCAAATATAGCTTTTATTTTAGTACTGGCAGAGTTTCTGCCAGTACTTAAGATGGCGGGGACAATTGTGGGGTGGGGGAGGGAAGAGAGCTGTTTGGGAGGGATCAGGGGGTCTCATGTTTCAGGTGGGAGGCTGAGCTCTACACTAAAGCTAAAATTAACCCTGCAAGCTCCCTACAAGCTACATAATTAACCCCTTCACTGCTAGCCATAATACACGTGTGAAATGCAGCGGCATTTGGCGGCCTTCTAATTACCAAAAAGCAACGCCAAAGTCATATATGTCTGCTATTTCTGAACAAAGGGGATCCCAGAGAAGCATTTACAACCATTTGTGCCATAATTGCACAAGCTGTTTGTAAATGATTTCAGTGAGAAACCTAAAATTGTGAAAAATGTAACGTTTTTTTTAATTTGATCGCATTTGGCGGTGAAATGGTGGCATGAAATATACCAAAATTGGCCTAGATCAATACTAGGGGTTGTCTACTACACTACACTAAAGCTAAAATTATCCCTAAAGGCTCCCTACATGCTCCATAATTAACCCCTTCACTGCTGGGCATAATACACGTGTAGTGCGCAGTGGCATTTAGCAGCCTTCTAATTACTAAAAAGCAACGCCAAAGCCATATATGTCTGCTATTTCTGAACAAAGGGGATCCCAGAGAAGAATTTACAACCATTTAAGCCATAATTACACAAGCTGTTTGTAAATAATTTCAGTGAGAAACCAAAAGTTTGTGAAAAAAATTGTAAAAAAGTGAACGATTTTTTGTATTTAATCGCATTTGGCGGTGAAATGGTGGCATGAAATATACCAAAATGGGCCTAGATGAATACTTTGGGATGTCTACTAAAAAAAAATATATACATGTCAATGGATATTCAGAGATTCCTGAAAGATATTAGTGTTCTAATGTAACTAGCGCTAATTTTGAAAAATAATGGTTTGGAAATAGCAAAGTGCTAATTGTATTTATGGCCCTATAACTTACAAAAAAAGCAAAGAACATGTAAACATTGGGTATTTCTAAACTCAGGACAAAATTTAGAAACTATTTAGCATGGGTGTTTTTTGGTAGTTGTAGATGTGTAACAGATTTTGGGGGTCATAGTTAGAAAAAGTGTGTTTTTTTCAATTTTTTCCTCATATTTTATATTTTTTTTTATAGTAAATGATAAGATATGATGAAAATAATGGTATCTTTAGAAAGTCCATTTAATGGCGAGAAAAACGGTATATAATATGTGTGGGTACAGTAAATGAGTAAGAGGAAAATTACAGCTAAACACAAACACCGCAGAAATGTAAAAATAGCCTTGGTCCCAAACGGACAGAAAATGGAAAAGTGCTGTGGTCATTAAGGGGTTAAAATTGCATGCTCTGTCTGAATCATTAAACTTGAGTTCCCCATTAAGGGCAAGATTATGAGTGGCGTGCTAACTGTAGGGTATTTTGTGGCTCTTTGGCTTTGCTTGGTGCAATCAAATTTAATGTGAGTCCGGTTAGTGCGACTTCAGAGCTCTGGTTGACTGTTACATGAGACAAAAAAGTTGTACAAAATACATCAAAAATACATTTAAAAGTCCAGTTACACTAATAGTAACCCTGCATAATAAAATGATTTAAAAAATTGCATTAAAAAATTATAAGGGCTCAAAGATATGATGTCTTATGTGTTAGAAATAAAACGACTGCAAAGGGCTTTAACATAGAGATATATACATACACATGTCTAAATCTAAATGTGTATATGTATTATATATATATATATATATATATATATATATATATATATATATATATATATATTTATATATAAAACACGGAAGGGGACTGCACTCCTAGACCGGACCAGGTACACATCCCATGACCCTACAACATGCTGTGCTGTCACCAGAGTCACAGGCAGTTATCCCCAGACAGGTATGGGTGCAAGAACTATAGGGGAAATTACAAAACAAATTAATACAACATACAGAAATCCCTGCACTTACTATCAAGCTCACAGCTAAGATTTAAAAGCAAAAATGGAAAGGTTAGTTACCGCATCTGGCCAAATGGGACAAGCCCAGGTTCCACGTCAAGGTCCTTTCCAATACCTGGGACCCTAAAACAGCCACACAATGCAAGCTCTCAAATCCAAACAAACTGGGAACAAGGGAAGGGTGCACAGGCTTATGTAATCACCCCAGTAATATACAAAACACGGAAGGGGACTGCACTCCTAGACCGGACCGGGTACACATCCCATGACCCTGCAACATGCTCAGCCCTGGGTGCTCAGTGGCACTCACAAGAAGCTGTGCTGTCACCAGAGTCACAGGCAGTTAACCCCAGACAGGTCTGGGTGCAAGAACCATAGAGGAAATTACATAACAAATTAATACAACACACAGAAAATCCTGCACTCACTAGCAAGATCACAGCTAAGATTTAAAAGCAAAAATGGAAAGGTTAGTTACCACATCTGGCCAAATGGGACAAGCCCAGGTACCACGTCAAGGTTCTTTCCAATACCTGGGACCCTAAAACAGTCACACAATGCAAGCTCTCAAATCCAAACAAACTGGGAACAAGGGAAAGGCGCACAGGCTTATGTAATATATATATACATTATATATACATATGTTTATATGTGTGCACATATGTATATATGTGTTTTTCTGTATATGTACTGTACATATTTAATATTCCAGTGTTCACTTCACTTACAGGATAATGTCCTTTATATTGTCAATAAATATTTTATATTGTGGTTGTGTGTATATATATATATATATATATATATATATATATATATATATATATACCCGTATATCTGTCTCTATAGATATACAGGCATAGATATGTATTTTAAATTAATAGTATTAGATATATATAGAAAAATATATTAACTAATAAAAAGTACATTATTTTCTATGTGAAGAACATAGGAATGTCAAATATGTGAAATGTGTATAGGGGTTTGCAATTTAGGACTAACGCGCTGGGTTAGCGCACATGAAGAATCGCTATCTTCAATGTGTGTTATTGAAAAATTAAATATAGAATATTTAAAACAAATTATACATTAATACCCTACACTCGTAATCTAGAACTAAATTTGAAATATGTTGTAAGACAAAGCATGGTGCATCCTTATCCATACATACAATTGTCACCAATGATAAAGTTTGAGTCATTCTAGGCTTTATGGGAAAGATTCATGGAGGTTTGTTTTGCTGTTGCGGGTCTTATTGTTCAGGCAAGATCATGTTCAAAATCACTCACTTCACCAATCTTTTGCAACTGATTGCCGGTTGGTGTTCATAACATTAACTTACTGTATATAGCTGTTCTAAGTGGCCCAAAAATATATCACACAGTATATTGGAGGCCCTACAAATTCAGAAAATAACTGCAACACATTTTTTTTATACGTGCGTGTGAATGTTAAATATTTGTATATCAGTTTTGGTATGTTAAAGTAGTCTCCCTTGGTAGAACAATATTTGAATCTTTATCTTGTTTTTTTCCCCTTATTATGAATTTCTGGAATTTTTTTCTAGGTTTCCTTTTGCGCATATGTTAGAGAAGAATGTTTTATAGAGGATGGCATGTTTACTCATTATATTTTGTTATAATGCAATGAGATCACTCCTTTCATTAGCTAATCTGACGAAGGACGAGTAATAATCTCCGAATCTTGTTATTTTTGACAGGCGGTGTTGGGCCACATTTTTCAGTGAGATATCATTTAAACAACGAGATTTTATGAATCGAGGCCATTGGGCTCTATTTATCAAGCAGCGTATGCTGTCGGAATTTAGTGAGGTCTAGCAGACATGATTCCTTACAGCGAATCATGTCCGCTCGACCTTTAGTAAATCTACCCCTATGACTGCTTGATCAAAGCAAGAGATCATTTATATATTTCCCTAACTGACCACCGCATAAAATAACAGATAAACGTAATGAATCTTCTTTTCAAGAGATATGTCCCTGGACTGGAAATTATGCAAATTTTTTTAGTGAAATCATAGTTTGAATCCTTTGAGATGCTCCATTGCTGATATATACTAAGCATGACTTAAATACCATATTAAATATGCAAAACTGAACAAAAAAGCATGCGTTCATGTTTGTGGGTTTGCTATGCATTAACAGGTTGCCATATATTTATTCTGAACTTCAATCTTTATAAGTACATTACTCGTTATGTCGGCGCACAAAAAATATTGTTCTAATTTATCTCTACCAGCTTTATACTTAGAGCGTCTTCACAAATCATTAGCAAAACTCCCCTGAGATGTGCCTACCCATTCCTATATTATCCTTAGGAACTTAAAGAGACACAAAACCCAAAAATTTATTTCATGATTTAGGTAGAACAACTTTCCAGTTCACTTCTATTATCAAATGTGCTTCATTCTTTTGGTATCATTTGTTGAAGGTGCAGCAATGCAATACTGGTTTCTAACTGAACACATGGGTGAGCCAATGACAATTGGTATATATATATAGATATATATGCAGCCACCAATCAGCAGCTAGAACCTAGGTTCTCTGCTGTTTCTGAGCTTTCCTAGATAAACCTTTCAGCAAAGGATAAAAAGAGAAGGAAGCAAATTAAAAAATAGAAGTAAATTGGAAAGTTGTTTAAAATTGTATGCTCGGTCTAAATCACGAATGTGTAATTATTACTTTACTGTCCCTTTAAATTGTATATAATTATAATGTAACTCTCTAAGTCTTAGTAAATTAGTACTTTAGTATACCATAGAAATTAGAGAGATATGTCCCACCTCGGACATGTTTTCCTGGACACTTATGAGTTACACATGCTGCAGGGAGGATATGAATAGTGCTGTCCAGAAACCCAATACATGTTCCATCCTGTACACCCTGCAGCATGTGTAACTTATAAGTGGCTGAGTTGGCAACCCTGGTCCCACTGCAGAGTTCTTTGAATTCTTAGTGTATCTAGGTCAGTGGGGTAATCTATATCTCACTATATTGCTTCACTTTGTTGCTAATGATTCAGGCTAGATTCCCACATTGTGCTGTGCTCCCAGGGCTATTCACAAGAGCCAGCATGTTTAGTTTTGTGCTTGCTCTGAGTTTTTGATGACTCAGAGTCTTTGGTTATCACAACGTATTGTGTATGGGCTCAGCAACGTCTCCCTCACTAATCCTCCAGTAATCACCTACAGATCTCAGAGTGATGTCAGTCTGTTCATTTAAATTAAATTAGGTCACCAAGACGTCTCAACCCACATATCAGCTGAATACTCACTACAACTGCCTTATACGATCAGATTGTTGAGGTTAGTAGAGTACTAAAGACGAAGTACTCAACCACGCTTAAAAAGCCATCACAAAATATATCTTTCTCTTTCCCAATTTCTCTAAAGCTTACAAAAAATTTACATAACATCACTTCATTAACACCCATGTAAACCTATGCTTTAAAGCTCCTTATCTAAATAGTATATATATATATATATATATAAATATATTCCTTCAATGACAAAAACTGACATTTAAGGTACATTAAACAACTCTTATCTATAACCTCTGCTTTCAAAACGCTGCAAATGACATTGAGATTTTCTACATTTGCAGACCACAGCATTTGATTTTTGCTGTTGTAAGGCATTTTCATGATTTTAAATTTAAAAAGTTGTGTGTGTGTGTTTATGTACTGTGTATTTGTGTGTGTGTGTACTGTGTGTGTTGTGTGTGTGTGCGAGTATGTACTGTGTATGTGTGTATGTATTATGTGTGTTTTTGGTGTATGTGTGTACTGATGATATGTGTGGTGTACTATGTGTGTGTATGTAATGTATACTGTGTGTTAAGTGTAGTGTGTGTACCATCAGTGTGTGGTATACTATGTGTACCATCAGTGTGTGGTGTACTATGTGTGTGTGTGTGTGTGTGTGTACCATCAGTGTGTGGTATAGTGTGTGTGTGTAGTTCATATTGTGTATTATGTGTAGTGTGTAATGTATGTATATGTAGTGTGTAATGTTTGTGTGGTTTGTGTGTAGTGTATATACCATCTGTAAGTGGTGTACTATATGTGTGTACTGTATGTACGTGCAGTGCGTAACGTTTGTGCGTTGTGTGTAGTGTATTACCATCAGTGTGTGGTGTACTATGTGTGTGTACTGTGTATATGTGTAGTGTGTACTGTTTGTGTGGTGTGTGTTTGTGTTTGTGTAGTGTGTGTTCCATCTTTGAGTGGTGTACTATGTGTGTGTGTGTGTGTAGTTCATACTGTGTATTATGTATAGTGTGTAATGTATGTATGTGTAGTGTGTACTGTTTGTGTGTGTGTAGTGTGTATACCATCTGTGAGTGGTGTACTATATGTGTGTACTGCATGTATGTGTAGTGTGTACTGTTTGTGTGGGGTGTGTGTGTGTAGTGTGTGTACCATCTGTGAGTGGTGTACTATGTGTGTGTGTGTGTATAGTTCATACTGTGTATTATGTGTAGTGTGGTGTAATGTATGTATATGTAGTGTGTAATGTTTGTGTGGGGTGTGTGTGTAGTGTGCTTACCATCGATGTGTGATGTACTATGTGTGTGTACTGTGTGTATGTGTAGTGTGTACAGTTTGTGTGGTGTGTGTGTGTGTGTGTAGTGTGTGTACCATCTGTGAGTGGTGTACTATATGTTTGTATTGTTTGTATGTGTAGTGTGTACTGTTTGTGTGGTGTGTGTGTGTGTGTAGTGTGTGTACCATCTGTGAGTGGTGTACTATATGTTTGTACTGTGTGTATGTGTAGTGTGTACTGTTTGTGGTGTGTGTGTAGAATGTGTGTACCATCTGTGAGTGGTGTACTATATGTGTGTCCTGTATGAATGTGTAGTGTGTACTGTTTGTATGTGTAGTGTGTATACCATCTGTGAGTGATGTACTATATGTTTGTACTGTGTGTATGTGTAGTGTGTACTGTTTGTGGTGTGTGTGTATCTAGTGTGTGTACCATCTGTAAGTGGTGTACTATATGTGTGTACTGTGTGTATGTGTAGTGTGTACTGTTTGTGTGTGTAGTGTGTATACCATCTGTGAGTGGTGTGCTATATGTTTGTACTGTGTGTATGTGTAGTGTGTACTGTTTGTGTGGTGTGTGTGTGTGTAGTGTGTGTACCATCTGTAAGTGATGTACTATATGTTTGTACTGTGTGTATGTGTAGTGTATACTGTTGTGTGTGTGTATAGTGTGTGTACCATCTGTGAGTGGTGTACTGTATGTTTGTACTGTGTGTATGTGTAGTGTGTACTGTTTGTGTGGTGTACTATGTGTGTGTAGTGTGGTGTGTGTGTAGTGTGTACTGTGTGTATGTGTAGTGTGTACTGTTTGTGTGATGCGTGTGTTTGTACTGTGTGTACCATCTGTGAGTGGTGTACTATATGTTTGTACTGTGTGTATGTGTAGTGTGTACTGTTTGTGTGGTGTGTGTGTGTGTGTAGTGTGTGTACCACCTGTGAGTGGTGTACTATATGTGTGTACTGTGTGTATGTGTAGTGTGTACTGTTTGTCTGTGTGTAGTGTGTATACCATCTGTAAGTGGTGTACTATATGTTTGTACTGTGTGTATGTGTAGTGTGTATTGTTTGTGTGCTATGTATGTAGTGTTTGTACCATCTGTAAGTGGTGTACTATATATTTGTACTGTGTGTATGTGTAGTGTGTACTGTTTGTGTGGTGTACTATGTGTGTGTAGTGTGGTGTGTGTGTGTAGTGTGTACTGTGTGTTATGTGTAGTGTGTACTGTTTGTGTGATATGTGTGTAGTGTGTACCATCTGTGTGTCATGTACTATGTGTGTATAGTGTGGTGTGTGTGTAGTGTGTACTGTGTGTATGTGTAGTATGTACTGTATGTGTGGTGTGTTTAATGTTTGCAGGGTTAGGCTTGTAAATTTGTAGTGTAAACTTTCAGTTATCAGAAGTGAAACAATGTGTAAATTAAAATTAGAGGAAAAGAAGGGCAAAATAAATAATGAAAGTATTTTTTAACTACACATAATTAAACAATTTAAACTAAAATCCCATAGTGTTTACCGTGTACCTTTATTTGTCCTACACAATAATGCAATTTCAAGATTAAACATATAATTAAAAAAAATGTGCTGTTGTATCCCACAACCCTTTAGAAAACTACATCTACCAGTATGCATTGTTAGGGCAACCAAGGGGTCAAAGCAACATGAAAACTGTATTTAAAAAAACAGTTTGTGATGTAAAATAAAAAAATAAAATAAAAATGTGGTGTTTGGATTGTGATACTAGAATCGTCATTTTGAGATAAGGAAAGAACCTAAACCCTCTCAACACAAAGTTAATGTTTGATTAATCTGGAGGAATGCCAGTTACAGAGACAACTCTAGATAAGCAGCTTTTAGTGGAGATGTCTGTTTGTCATTTTCGTTCCGAATCGAAATTCAAACAAATTTGTCAAATTCGGCGCTTCGGATTGATTTGAATTTCCGAATTACCGTAGCGCTGAAACTAACGAATAAATACAAATTAGTTTGGATTTATTCGTTACATTCGGATGGCCATGGATTACACTAGTATTGTACAGTATATTAGGTTATATCCCTCTGCTATGGCTTACACCTAATATTACAGTACATAATACTAGTCTAATACACAGCACATCCCACACAAGTCTAATTTAAATCTGTTATAGATGGTATGTAGCATTGCTCTTTGAAACACCCTGTATAGTAAACTCTCATAATGTAATATTGTACAGACAGAGGGGAGTCAAAGGAACATGAAACCCAAATCTTTTCTTTCATTATTCATAAAGAGCATGCAATTTTAAACAACTTTCCAATTTACTTCTAGTTAAGAAGCGATTGGGATGATTGACACCCCCTGCTAGCGGCCGATTGGCCGACAGTGAGCAGGGGGTGGCATTGCACAAGTATTTCACTAGAAATTCTTGTGCAATGATAAATGCCTACAGCGTATGCTGTCGGCATTTAACAAGGTTGAGCAGACATGATTCGCTACAGCGAATCATGCCCGCTCGACCAATGTTAAATCTACCTGTGTATCTAATTTGCTTCATTCTCTTGATAGCCTTGATATCTAAATATGCTCGGTAGCTGCTGATTGGAAGCTGCACATAGATGCCTCCTGTTATTGGCTCACCCATGTGCATTGCTATTTCTTCAACAAAGGATCAACAATGGATCTAAAGAATGAAGCAAATTAGATAAAAGAAGTACATTGGAATGTTGTTTTCTATGAAAGACATTTTTTGGGGTTCATGTCCCTTTAAATGCAACATTTTTAACTGTTTTATGTAATAATAACACCTTAATCTTTCCTGCTAACCAGGGGACAGGTGCTAAAACTACATTTCAGACAATTAGAGGGCATAGTCATTTCCATGACTTCATCAAAACATCCCTTTCCCGAACCTTATTTAGGGGAAGTATGTATCAATTGTTGAAAATAATACCTAGGTAGGCTAAGGAGCTGCTGATTGGTGGCTGCACATTTATGCCTCATGTTATTGGCTCACCCAGCGAATTAACTAGCTCCCAGTTGTGCATTGCTGTTTTTTCAACAAAGAATACCAAGATAATTAAGTAAATTAGATAATAGAAATAAAATGGTTTTGTGCTAGTGCAATTGCGATTTGCGATCCATTTTTCTCCCGCTGATATTACAAGATTGCAGTAGCACAACAGCCTTTTTGCGCAGTTTTGGTAAACTGTGTTCCGAAATAAAAAAGTTCCACAAAACATAACAAAAATACATTACAAAGTACACTTACACCCATAAATAAACTGTTAAACCATAAACCACTATCATATATATATATATATATATATATATATATATATATATATATAGAGAGAGAGAGAGAGAGAGAGAGAGAGAGATAGATATAGATATAGGTATAAATATATATTTGTGTAAAAATCCATCATAAATATATTTAAATATCTCTTTAGGAATAAATAGAACATAGTCTGCTATGTGTAGAACATTGGATTATGAACTCTGCAATATTATCTTCTTATGTTATGCTTCTGAATAACTACGATCGTGTTTGCGCGACTTATTGGTCTTAGGTTTTTTTTAAACTCTTTCAGCTCCATTGAAGTCTATGGGGGACTGCGATATTGCATTCACGACTTCTCAAAGTGGTGTTAATGCTCAAACATGAGTGCAAGCTACTGCTTCACTTGTATGTGGGCCCTAAGAGTCATTATAGTAATGGAGTAAACATGCCCATTATACCAGTCATGCCTATACATTCATACTGTTTACCAGTTATCAGGATAGATTCAGATTACAGTTAGTCTCACATATAAAGAAGTACAACCAAAAACACATTTTCAGGAATTTTCCTTTTGAAAACTAATTTGCGGCTGTGGGATTTTACTGGGCGCATCTATTTTGTATTCTATTGGTTGAAAACCGAGTTATTGGGAAAATACAGTGCTAATCCCGACCATTCTTCACAGAGCCTAGGGATGCGCTAGGGAGGCCCTGGGCTCTGCAGGGGACACATTTTCACCTACAATAAAGGAACATTTACATTAGTTTTAAGGAAAACAAATGTAAATGTTACGGAGTAGTGCAGCAGACAAATATTCTGAACACAAAACAAATACACGACTGCTGTTTATTCCATACGTGACTGAGTCTGAGGAATGGGAATGCTGCCGAAATCTTATGTAAGGAATAAACAGCATTTTCGTTCACTTCATAAATCCAGAGTAGGTGGTATATTCATTTTTAGGGGTAGATTTATTAAACAGCGGATGCTGCTTTCTACGCCCAAGCTGACGAGGTTAACTCATTTTTATTCCTCTTTAACTGTTTGTAAGATGTCTTTTATGCATGTGTTAAACTGTTTAATATAAGGTATTTTTTTCATTTCAGATTTTCTGTTCTGTACTGTTTTGAAGACATTTTGTGCTGACGTTATTCTTCACAGGTTTGCTTGTTCTATGCACCAAGTTATGAACAGTTAGGAGATACATGGTGCTTTATTGATTTGAATAGAGGGGGACTTATAGCTCACAGCTGTTATGGGGGTACAAATATTTGTGAGTTCTGCAGTTTTCGAGTTTAAAATGACAGTACAATTTCCAACTAGCTATCATTCCATTTGCTTCCTTCATTTCTTATCCTTTGCTGAAAGGTTTTTCTAGGTATGCTCAGAAGTAGGAAAGAACCTAGGTTCTAGCTGCTAATTGGTGGCTGTATATATATATATATATATATATATATATATATATATATATATACATACATACATACAGTACATACAGACACTGATTGTCATTGGGTCACCCATGTGATCAGTTAGAAACCAGTAGTGCAATGCTACCCTTTCAACAAATGATACCAAAAGAATGAAACAAATTTGATAATAGAACTAAACTGGAAAGTTTTTTAAAATTGTATGTTCTGCCTAAATCATGAAATAATTTTTTTGTGTTTCATGCCCCTTTAAATGTTGTGATGAGTTTTTTATTCCGATAGATGTTATTTTAATGAACTAGTTAAATCTAGGGCTATGTTTATGTACTGATATTTACATGTTTAAGGTTGCATCTTGTTCCGCAAGTCGTTTTGCTATAGAAATCAATGGGAGTATGAAAGCAACGAAAGTTTATGTTCGATGCTGCAAGAGAATGAAGCGTACCCCATTGATTTCTATGGTTGAAAAAAAGTTACGTTTACATCTAACACCCTAACATAAACCCCGAGTCTAAACACCCCTAATCTGCCGCCCCCGACATCGCCGACACAAATAAAATGTATTAACCCCTATCCTGCCACTCCCCGACATCGCCGACACAAATAAACTTATTAACCCCTAAACCTCTGGCCTCCCACATCACCACCCCTAACTAAACCTATTAACCCCTAAACCGTCAGCCCCCCACATCGCAAAAAACTAAATTAAGCTATTAACCCCTAAACCTAACAACCCCTTAACTTTATACTAAAATTACAAGATCCCTATCTTAATATAAATTAATACTTACCTATAGAATTAAAATAAACTAATTTTAAACTATAAATTAACCTACCCTAACTATTACACTAAAATTAAATTAAATTACCAATTAAATAAAATAAATTACATTTTAAAACACTTAAGACTACTAAAATTATTTAAATATTCAATTAAACATTATTCCAAAATACTAAATTACACAAAACTCCCACTAAGTTACAAAAAATAACAAACACTAAATTACGAAAAATAACAAACGAAATTATCCAAAAATTTTTTTTTTTACACCTAATCTAATAGCCCTATCAAATTAAAAAAGCCCCCTCAAAATAAAAAAAAATCCCAACCTACAATAAACTACCAATGGCCCTTGAAAGGGGCTTTTGTGGGGCATTGCCCCAAAGATATCAGCTCTTTTACCTGTAAAAAAAATACAAAGACCCCCCAAACAGTAAAACCCACCCAACCAACTCTAAACAACCCTAAGCTACCCATTTCCCTGAAAAGGGCATTTGGATGGGCATTGCCCTTAAAAAGGGCATTTAGCTTTTTTACAAGCCCAAACCCTAATCTAAAATAAAAACCCACCCAAACATTTAAAAAAAAATCCTAACACTTTAGTCCGCAGACAACATAGATAGCCACTGTTATAAATTTAGTATAAAATGCATTGTTTTTCAGTTGTTATCTGTTAAAACCAAACAAGGATTATATGTAGCAGAGTTAGGGCTCCATTTATGAAGCAGCAGATGATGTTTTGGAGGCCCATAGTTTCAGGCTCGCCTGAAACAGGAGTTATGAAGCAGGGGTCATAAGACCGCTGCTCCTTAACCTGTCTGCCACCTATTGAAATCATCCCTATCCAATCGGGTTGATGTACAGCCCCTGCTAGCAGTAGGCCGCCAGTGAGCAGGTGACGGCAATGCATGTATGCTGTCGGCATTTAGCTACATTGAGCAGACATGATTTGCTATAGGTGTTTACTGCACCTTTATGACAGTATATTTTAAAGAGCTGTTAGCTAGATTACGAGTTTTAAGCATTATAGGGAAATTAACGAGCGCCACAAAAGCATCGTTATTTCACCTCCCTATAGCGCTGCTATTACAGGTTTTAAAAAAGCAGGTTGTACAGGCGATATGGTGGCGTTGAGCTCCATACCGCACCGAAATACAAGTGCAGCTTTGACATGCTCGTGCACGATTTCCCCATAGACATCAATGCGGAGAGCCGGCAAAAAAAAGCCTAACACCTGCGATTGCGAAAACAAAAGCTCCGTAACGCAGCCCCATTGATGTCTATGGGCAAAGAAAAAGTTATGTTTAAATATCCTAACATAAAAACCACGTCTAAACACCCCTAAGCTGCCGCCCCTAACATAGCCGCCACCTACATTACAGTTATTAACCCCTAATCTGCTGCCCCCGACATCGCCTATACCTACATAAAGCTATTAATCCCTGATCTGCCGCCCCTAACATCACCGCCACCTATCAGCCAATAGAATGAGAGCTCAATCCTATTTTTTCTCCTTTAATTCCTATTGGCTGATATAATTCTATCAGCCAATCGAAATGTAAGGGATGCCATCTTGGATGACGTCACTTAAAGGGAAACTTCATTTTCCAGCGGATTTTGCAAGAAGAGGATGCTCTGCGCCGGATGTCTTGAAGATGGACCCGCTCCGTGCTGGATGGATGAAGATAGAAGATGCCGTCGGGATGAAGACTTCTGCCCGCTTGGATGAAGACTTCTGCCAGCTTCGAGGAGGACTTCTACCCACTTGGATGAAGACTTCTGCCGCCTGGTTGAGGATGGATGTCCGGTCTTCAAAAACTGAAAGTGGATCGTCGGGGGTTAGTGTTAGTTTTTTTTTAAGGGTTTATTCGGTGGGTTTTATTTTTAGATAAGGGTTTTGGGCAATGTAAAATAGCTAAATGTCCTTTTAAGGACAATGCCCATCCAAATGCCCTTTTTATTTTGGGTGGGCTTTTTTTATTTTGATAGGGCTATTAGATTAGGTGTAATTCGTTTTTATTTTTGATAATTTGTTTTTATTTTGTGTAATTTAGTGTTTATTTTTTTTGTAATTTAGATAATTGTATTTAATTAGTTTAATTTATTTTATTTTATTGTAATGTTAGTTTTTATTGTAAGTCAGGTAAGGTTTTATTTTACAGGTAACTTTGTATTTATTGGTAGTTAGTAAATAGTTCATAACTATTTACTAACTAGTCTACCTAGTTAAAATAAATACAAACTTACCTGTGAAATAAAAATAAAACCTAAGATAACTACAATATAACTATTAGTTATTTTGTAGCTAGCTTATTTTTTTTTTTTTACAGGTAAGTATGTATTTAGTTTTAAAAAGTTATTATTTAGGTAATAATTGTAAGTTTAATTTAGATTTATTTTAATTATATTTATGTTAGGGGGTGTTAGGGTTAGGGTTATGCTTAGGGTTAGGGTTACGTTAGGGTTAGGTTTAGGGGTTAATATATTTATGTAGAGTTAGTGATGTGGTAGGCCAGAGGTTTAGGGGTTAATAGTTTATTTTAGTATATTTCGTTGTGGGGGGCTTGCAGTTTAGTGGTTAATAGGTTTATTATAGCGGTGGTGTGGGCAGACAGCAGATTAGGGGTTAATAATCTTTAAATAGTGTTTGCGATGCGGGAGTGCGGGAGTGCGATGGTTTAGGGGTTAATAGGTTTATTATAGTGGTGACGATGTCGGGGAGCAGCAGAATGGGGTTAACACATTTTTTAAGTGGCGGCGATTAGGGGTTAATATTTTTATTATAGTGTTTGTGATGC
This sequence comes from Bombina bombina, assembly GCF_027579735.1. Classification (NCBI taxonomy): domain Eukaryota; kingdom Metazoa; phylum Chordata; class Amphibia; order Anura; family Bombinatoridae; genus Bombina; species Bombina bombina. Next base: position 1,009,415,979 of record NC_069503.1, read on the forward strand.
GGGAGGGCCTCGGTTTAGGGGTTAATAGGTAGTTTATGGGTGTTAGTGTACTTTTTAACACTTTAGTTATGAGTTTTATGCTACAGATTTGTAACGTAAATCTCATAACTACTGACTTTAGATGGCGGTACGGATCTTGTGGTTATAGAGTGTACCACTCACTTTTTGGCCTCACAGTAAAAATTAGGTGCGGTACACCTATGCCTACAAGACTTGTAATAGCGGCGTTAGGGAAAAAGCATCGTTATGAAGCATAACAATGCTTTTTAACGCAAAACTCGTAATCTAGCTGTGTATTTGTATGTTATGGTTGCAGAGCCAATCAATTTTCTTATGGGGAAAATATTGTTAAAGTCTATTACTATTTTTATTGTAGAATTTGTTTTATGTTTATTGAAAGCTTATCCAGCTCAGAATTGAAAACAGCATTAATAATTGACATTAGTGGATATCACAAGCGTATCAAGATGTAATTTACATGCAAGGAGCATCAAGTATCAAGTAACATTGACATGGTGAATTATTTTTTTCTTCTTAAGGATATTTCATAAGTTATCTGTTTTTGAATAGTGTTACATTTTATTTGAATTGATGTATGTTATTCCTCACACCATATGGAATCCAATTTTATGTTCATTTGCCGTCTGTGGAAGTATTTTAACCCAGCTGGAATATAATTATCAGGTGACGTTATTTGTGGAGCAGATACATTTTTATATCTGTAATTAAACTGGATACGTTATGTGTTGTAATAAATGTTTTGAAGATAGCTATAAAACAACAATTTTGATTCACTTTAATGTTGCTTGTTTGCTTAAGAGTATGTTTTTTTAAATCTGTCTTTTTGGTGACACCCTTGCTGTTCATATTGCAATGCATGAAATACCCTGAAGACTCCATTAATGCAACCTACATGAAGTATAAAATATACACTATAGGATATATAATAGAAATGAGCGACGGAAAATAAAAATAGCACTGAACTATTTACACCTAGATTACGAGTTTTGAGCATTATAGGGAAAGTAAAGAACGCCACAAAATTGGCGTTATTTAACCCCCTAAAGCGCTGCCATTACAAGTTTAAAAAAACCCGGCTTGCGCGTGCGATATGGAGATTTTGAGTTCCATACTGCAACCCAAATACAAGCAGTGTTTTGACATGCTTGTGCACGCTTTCCCCATAGACATCAATGGGGAGAGCCGGCAAAAAAAAAGCCTAACACCTGCGATCGCAAAAAGAAAAGCTCTGTAACGTAGCCCCATTGATGTCTAAGGGGAAAAACAAAATACAGTTTAAACCTAACACCCTAACATAAACCTCAAGTCTAAACATCCCTAATCTGCCACCCCCAACATTACCAACGCCTGTCTACAGCTATTAACCCCTAATCTGCCGCTCCCTATATTGCCACCTAAATAAAACTATTAACCCCTAATCTGCCGCAGCTGATATCGCTGCCACTATAGTTATTAACCCCTATTCTGCTGCACCCCAACATTTCCGCAACTATATTAAAGTTATTAACCCCTATTCCGCCGCTCCCTAACATCGCCACAACTAAATAAAGTTATTAACCCCTAAACCTCTGGCTTCCCACATCACTACCACTAAATAAACCTATTAACCCCTAAAGCTCCAGCCCCCCACATCGCAACAACCGAAATTAAACTATTAATCCCTAACCCTAACGTAACCCTAACATAACCCTAACACCCCCTAACTTTAACATAATTAAAATACAGCTAAATGTAAATCTACAATTATTAACTAAATAAAACTAAATACATACTTACCTGTGAAATAAAACCTAAGCTAGCTACGATATAACAATAGGCATTCTTTACTTTCCCTATAGCGCTCAAAAACTCATAATCTAGGTGTAAGTTTATACTCAGTATTCGAATATTGACAATATATTTTAAGAAAATCAAATTTATTGTTTAACTATAGTCAATCCACAGATTAGGTTAAAACTGCAAATTATATTCAATCTTCTTACAAAGCAAAGTGGAAGTAAGATGGGGACAGTTATTACAATATATTGTACAAGTTGGCAGATCATAGGTTTGGTAAGAAAACACACACTTAGATTACGAGTTTTGCATTAACAGGGGTGCGGTGCTAACGAGCAGCTTATGCTCACCGTTCACTTACAGACAGCGCTGGTATTATGGGTTTTTAGAAACCCAGCGTTAACCGCAAAAAAAGTGAGCGAAGAGCAAAAGTTTGCTCCACTTCTCAGCTCAATACCAGTGCTGCTTACGTTAGCGGTGAGCTAATAAAAGTTATGTCTACACCTAACACCCCAACATGAACCCCGAGTCTAAACACCCCTAATCTTACACGTATTAACCCCTAATCTGCCGCCCGCGACATCGCCGACACCTACATTATATTATTAACCCCTAATCTTACGCTCCGGACACCGCCGCCACCAACATTATAGTTATGAACCCCTAATCTGCTGCCCCCCAACATCGCTGAACCCTACATTATATTTATTAACCCCTAATCTGCCACCCCAATGTTGCCGCAACCTAACTACATTTATTAACCCCTAATCTGCCGCCCACAACGTCACCACCACTATAATAAAGTTATTAACCCCTAAACCTAAGTCTAACCCTAACCCCCCTAACTTAAATATAATTTAAATAAATCTAAATAAAATTACTACAATTAACTAAATTATTCCTATTTAAAACTTAATACTTACCTAACTAACTAATAGTTACATTGTAGCTAGCTTAGGGTTTATTTTTATTTTACAGGCAACTTTGTATTTATTTGAACTAGGTACAATAGTTATTAAATAGTTATTAACTATTTAATAACTACCTAGCTAAAATAAATACAAAAGTACCTGTAAAATAAAACCTAACCTAAGTTACAATTACACCTAACACTACACTATAATTAAATAAATTAATTTAATTAAATACAATTAAATAAAATTATCTAAAGTACGAAAAAAACCAAACACTAAATTACAGAAAATAATAAAGAAATTACACGATTTTTAAACTAATTAGTTGAATTCTGAAAGAAAAAAGCGCAAAGAGAGACTCAAGTGCAATAAATAACACAGACGCTGCTGCTCTTAAAAAAATGCACTTACAATGTTTATTAATAATAAAGCAGGTATAAAACAGTTTTCTCCTTCAAGGTAATTAATCCAAAATACTCAGCTGCTCCGGTCTGTTTTCACAGCCTTTCAATGTCCGCTCCCTTCTAATGTCCACCGGCACTTTCAGTGTAAGGGAAATCCTTGTTGATGGGGCTACGGTAGCCCTGAGAGTCCAAAAAGCAGAGTGTTCTATTCTTAGAACTACGGCTCCTCTGCAGATCCAAAATTCAGTCCTGTGGTACCTCTACGCGTTTCTTCTGCTATCGTGCAGACTTTCTCAAGAGGATAAAGAGTCTAATGCTGAGTGGATTCAATATCCGTCCCAATAAAAACCCTCATAGTAAATCCTATTGGTTGAAAACCTTAAGAGGTGGAAAGACAATGTGCCTTATGGACAGTTCTTAAGAACAGTTCTTAAGACTCAGATGTAACTGTACAGATATAGAGATGTTTAAAAAAGAGGCTGAACATATGAGTACTAAGTTCATAGAAAAGGGCTATAACAGAAATACAATAGAACAAGCATATAATAGGGCACAGGAAACTGATAGAGACTCTATTTTAAAACCTAAAAAGGATAAATCAACTCAAGAAAATAAGGACACTTTAAGGTTTATTACTACTTACAACGAGGGTCATAAGATCATCAAGAATGTAATTAAAAAACATTGGGGAGTTCTTAAGACGGACCCTGTACTGGCCCCTATCTTGACAGAAGAACCTGTGTTCACTTTTAAGAAAGGGAGAAGTTTGAAAAACCTGCTAGCTCCCAGTAAATTGAGGAAGTCTGAAATAACAGAAATTGATAGGAAGAGTAATTGGCTGAGTTTAAAACCAGGCACATACAAGTGTGGAAAGAAAATTTGCAGTATGTGTAAACATATCAATAAGGATAGTCATTTTAAAGACAGCGAAGGCATTAAGTCTTTTAATATCAAGAGTAGGTGTACATGTGACACCACGTATGTAGTGTACCTCTTAACCTGTGGGTGTAATAAAATGTATGTAGGGCGCACCAAAAGAAAGATAAGAAGTAGACTGACAGAACATCTATATAATATAACAGAGTGTACCATTACATTTCCTGGAACATCATGGGGGAGACTCTAGGTCTCTAAAAATACAAGCAATTGATTGGATACCTAAGAGTTGTAGCAATAGGTTGATGAGCCTAAGAAAACAAGAAACTTTTTGGATCCAAAAACTCAATAGTTTACATCCAAAAGGATTAAACATAGACATTGACATAGCAGCTTTTATGTAATTAATATAAAAAAATCTGACATTTTTTAGATATTCTTAAGGTTCCTTTAATAATTCTTTTTATATAATAATTATTTCCTCCTCATTTCCCTTCCATTTTAAACAACTTCTAAATACATTTTAAACAACCTTTAATAATTATATAGAATACATTTTTTCATATGATGTTTTATATTTAGTCCAAAAGGGATGATACCTAAATAGAGATGACAGTGTACACACTATCAAATCTTCTAAACACATTTCTGTAGATCCATCCCTCTATACTCCAGATTAACTTGGATACTTAGGATTAAATCACTCTTTTTCAGTAGGAAAGTTATACACATATATATATACATAGAGAATAATTTTTAAAAAAAATGTGATTTCCAGATTGTGAATGCTCATCATATATAGAGATGAATCTTGCTTGAGTTGCAAGGATATGCGCATAAATATATCTTGTTCTAATTTTTAATTATATTTGCTTCATCAAATTAAACCTAGTTGTAGGATTAGAGTATTGTTGTTACATTTGTTGTGTTAATTGTTTTTTGGCATTGCAACATATATTAATTTTGTATGTGTAGATATTAACTATATATAGATGAATATTGTTTAGTTTGCAGGGATTTTTAATATATGCATTAACACACGTTGTATCAACTTTTAATATATTTTTTGCTTTACTAAATTTTACCTAGTGGTAGGATCTTTGTATTATTGTTATAATTTTTTGTGCAAAATAATTGTCCCTTTTCTTTTCGCTTTTATTAACTATAGATGTGTAGCATTTTATAACTTGGTCTCTAGGACCCAGTGAGCATTTCTTACCCATATTACACAGAGGAAATTTCAACCAATAGGATAACTATGAGGGTTTTTATTGGGACGGATATTGAATCCACTCAGCATTAGACTCTTTATCCTCTTGAGAAAGTCTGCACGATAGCAGAAGAAACGCGTAGAGGTACCACAGGACTGAATTTTGGATCTGCAGAGGAGCTGTAGTTCTAAGAATAGAACACTCTGCTTTTTGGACTCTCAGGGCTACCGTAGCCCCATCAACAAGGATTTCCCTTACACTGAAAGTGCCGGTGGACATTAGAAGGGAGCGGACATTGAAAGGCTGTGAAAACAGACCGGAGCAGCTGAGTATTTTGGATTAATTACCTTGAAGGAGAAAACTGTTTTATACCTGCTTTATTATTAATAAACATTGTAAGTGCATTTTTTTAAGAGCAGCAGCGTCTGTGTTATTTATTGCACTTGAGTCTCTCTTTGCGCTTTTTTCTTTCAGAATTCAAGTTTTTTGCCCTACTTCATTTGGTGTGAAGGATCCATTTGGTTAACAAGCAGCAGAGGACTCTAGTGGTTTATGGACTGACATTTCTTTGGAAAGTGGTAAAACGTTTTTGTTATTCCATTTGTTCTATTTTTAATTTTCATACTCTTTTAAATATCATATACAGTGAGGCCTCGGTTTACGAATTTAATTCGTTCTCCGGGTCGTTTCGTATTGCGAAAAATTCGTAAACCGAAACACGGTTTCCCATAGGAATGCATTGAAAATCAATTAATGCGTTCCGGAGGTCCGAAAAAATTCAAATAAAGTGTCCAAAAAATGCTCCAAAAGGCTCCAAAAGGCTTAACAACTTGCTGCAAATGGCTCCAATGTCTCCAAAAGGCTCCACAACTTGCTGCAAATGGCTCCAAAAGGCTCAACAACTTGCTGCAAAATGGCTCCAAAACCTCTCCAACACCTCCACACTGGTACCCAAACTTCATTAATTCAATATTAATTCAATCATACTTGAGTATGCAGGGGGCACAGGGGCCACTGGTTTCGTATTGCGAAAAATATTCGTAAACCGAGGGGGCAAACCGGCATTTTGTTTCGTATTGCGAAAAAAATTCTTAAACCGAGTCAAATTTTCTTCAAATTTCGATTTCGTAAACCGAAATTTCGTATACCGAGTCGTGCGTAAACCGGGGCCTCACTGTACTTGTATACAGGTTTTTATCTATTTTTTAGAAATCACACATGTGGTTGTAAGAATTTACAGTAAGAATTGACATTAGTGTTTTTATTATATTTAAAGAGGGTGTTAGCGCCACTGTTATTTTTTTTTTTTGGTGTGTTATTTTAAACTAATTACACCTATTCTAATCCCCTTAACAAAATAAAAAAGCCCCCCAAAATAAAAAAACCCTACCCTACACTAAATTACAAATAGCCCTTAAAAGGGCCTTTTGCGGGGCATTGCCCCAAAGTAATCAGCTCTTTTACTTGAAAAAAAGTACAAATACCCCCCCAACATTAAAACCCACCACCCACACAACCAACCCTACTCTAAAACCCACCCGATCCCTCTTAAAAAAAACTAACACTAAGCCCTTGAAGATCACCTTACGGGGAGATGTCTATACCCAACCGGGCAGAAGTGGTTCTCCAGACGGACAGAAGTCTTCATCCAACCGGGTAGAAGTGGTCCTCCAGATGGGCAGAAGTCTTCATCCAGACGGCATCTTTTATCTTCATCCATCTGGCGTGGAGCGGGTCTATCTTCAAGACATCCGACGCGGAGCATCCTCTTCTTTCTTCTGCCGACGACTGAATGAAGGTTCCTTTAAATGACGTCATCCAAGATGGCGTCCCTTCAATTCCAATTGGCTGATAGAATTCTATTAGCCAATCGGAATTAAGGTACAAAAAATCCTATTGGCTGATGCAATCAGCTAATAGGATTTGAAACAGCCAATAGAATGCTAGCTCAATCCTATTGGCTGATTGGATCCGCCAATAGGATTGAACTTCAATCCTATTGGCTGATTGCATCAGCCAATAGGATTTTTTCTACCTTAATTCCGATTGGCTGATAGAATTCTATCAGCCAATCGGAATTGAAGGGATGCCATATTGGATGACGTCATTTAAAGGAACCTTCATTCAGTCGTCGGCCGAAGAAAGAAGAGGATGCTCTGCGTCGGATGTCTTGAAGATGGACCCGCTCCGCACCAGATGGATGAAGATAGAAGATGCCGTCTGGATGAAGACTTCTGCCCGTCTGGAGGACCACTTCTGCCCGGTTGGATGAAGACTTCTGCCTGTCTGGAGGACCACTTCTGCCCGGTTGGGTGAAGACGTCTCCCGGTAAGGTGATCTTCAAGGGGTTAGTGTTAGTTTTTTTAAGGGGGGATTGGCTGGGTTTTAGAGTAGGGTTGGTTGTGTGGGTGGTGGGTTTTAATGTTGGGGGGGTATTTGTACTTTTTTTTTCAGGTAAAAGAGCTGATTACTTTGGGCAATGCCCCGTAAAAGGCCCTTTTAAGGGCTATTGATAGTTTAGTTTAGGCTAGGGTTTTTTATTTTTTTATTTTTTTTATTTTGATAGGGCTATTAGATTAGATGTAATTAGTTTAAATATCTTGTAATTTGTTTATTATTTTCTGTAATTTAGTGGGGGGGGTTTTGTACTTTAGCTAAATGTATTTAATTTATTTAATTGTATTTAATTTAGGTAATTTATTTAATTGTAGTGTAGTGTTATGTGTTAGTGTAATTAGGTTAGGTTTTATTTTACAGGTACTTTTGTCTTTATTTTAGCTAGGTAGTTAATAAATAGTTAATAACTATTTAGTAACTATTCTACCTAGTTAAAATAAATACAAACTTGCCTGTAAAATAAAAATAAACCCTAAAATAGCTACAATGTAACTATTAGTTATATTGTAGCTATCTTAGGGTTTATTTTATAGGTAAGTATTTAGTTTTAAATAGGAATAATTTAGTTAATTATAGTAATTTTCTTTAGATGTATTTAAATTATATTTAAGTTAGGGGGTGTTAGGGTTAGGGTTAGACTTAGGTTTAGGGTTTAATACATTTAATATAGTGGGGGCGACGTTGGGGACGGCAGATTAGGGGTTAATAAGTATAATGTAGGTGGTGGCAATGTTAGGGGCGGCAGATTAGGGGTTAATAATATTTAACTCTTGTTTTTGCGAGGCAGGAGTGCGGCAGTCTAGGGGTTAATATGTTTATTATAGTCGCCGCGATGTCCGGAGCGGCAGATATGGGGTTAAAAAATTTATTATAGTGTTTGCGATGCGGGAGGGCCTCGGTTTAGGGGTTAATAGGTAGTTTATGGGTGTTAGTGTACTTTTTAGCACTTTAGTTATGAGTTTTATGCTACGGCGTTGTACCATAAAACTCTTAACTACTGATTTTAGATTGCATTACGGATCTTGGTGGTAGAGGGTGTACCGCTCAGTTTTTGGCCTCCCTGGACAGACTCGTAATACCGGCGCTATGAAAGTTCCATAGAAAAAAGACTTTGCAAAGTTTACGTCATTTTGCGGAAAGGCCAAAAAGTGTGCGGTGCCCCTTAACCTGCAAGACTCGTAATAGCAGCGGTAGTGAAAAAGCAGCGTTAGGACCTGTTGACGCTGCTTTTTCAGCTTAACGCACAACTCGTAATCTAGCCGTTAGTTTCCCTTTCTAATCTCAGCCCTATTAATTCAATTAGTATTATTAACCAATAACATATCTAGTTTATAGTGGTTGACAGCACCTATTTGTCTATAATACAATACAGGTAGCCCTCAGTTTACGCCGGGGTTAGGTTCCAGAAGGAATGGTTGTAAATTGAAACCGTTGTAAATTGAAACCCAGTTTATAATGTAAGTCAATGGGAAGTGAGGGAGTTAGGTTCCAGGCCCCTCTCAAAATTGACATAAGTAACACCTAATACATTATTTTTAAAGCTTTGAAATGAAGACTTTAAATGGTAAACAGCATTATAAACCTAAAAATATACTGTAGATTGTATCATCATCATCAAACTAAGTTTAATAAACAAAAACATTTGCTAAAGCGCACCTAATGAAATTATCACACAAACACAGACTGTATCATCATCATCAATCTAAGTTTAATGAACAAAAACAAAATAATCACACAACAGACTGTATCATCATCAAACTAAGTTTAATGTAGAAAAACGTTTTTTTACTTGCATTTTTCTGCAGCTAAGGGAAGTGGCTGCTAGATCTTGTTCCTTTAAAAACGGATCCATTGCTCAAGTCTTGTTATACACTGATTAGCCTGCCTGTGTTTAATCACACAACAGACTGCATTATCATCAAACTAAGTTTAATGAACAAAAACGTTTTTTACTTGCCTTTTTCTGCAAACAGTTCTCGGCATTGAGTCTGCAGCTAAGGGAAGTGGCTGCTAGATTTTGTTCCTTTGAAAGCTGATCCATTGATCATGTCTGGCTTGCTTTTCTTTGCATCTGTTTGCTGCAACACAAGCGGACAGCTCCACCTACTGGCTATTTTAATGTATGCATGTGCTAATGCTTTTAATAGCAGTCAATGCTGTTCAATAGCAAAAAAAAAGGGCGTTATTCTGAAACAGCGCAAATTGAACCGTCGTAAACCGAGGGCCACCTGTATAGTATTTACGAGGCATAAACTGAATCTTTTGAGACCGGTAACTAAGCTCATTAAATTTTTGCACAGACTCTATTTGAATCTTTCATTTATAAGTACTATTGATATAAATGTTATCATTTTAAATGTCTTCTATTTTGTTCAAACAATTTGTGTAAAAAAAAAAAAAGAGATTCTTCACATACAGAACAATCAGCTAGAAAGCATCGTTATGCTTCATAATGCTGCTTTTTCCCTAACGCCGCAATTACAAGTCTTATAGGTATAGGTGTACCGCACACCTTTTTGGCCATCACGCAACGTCAGTACCGCACTTTTAAAAAAGTCTTTTTCCAATGGGACCTCCATAGCGCCGGTATTACCAGTTTGCCTGGGAGGCCAAAAAGTGAGCGGTACACCCTATAACCGACAAGATCTGTACTGCCATCTAAACTCAGTAGTAACTCTAAGTCTAACTGTAACACCGCCTAACTTAAATATAATTAAAATAAAGCTAAATAAACCTTACAATTATTACATAAATAATTCCTATTTAAAACTAAATGCATACTTAGCTGTAAAATAAAACCTAAGCTATCTACAATATAACTATTAGTTATATTGTAGCTATCTTAGGTTTTATTTTACAGGTAAGTATGTATTTAGTTTTAAATATGAATGATTTAGGTAATAATTGTAAGGATTATTTAGCTTTATTTTAATTATATTTAAGTTAGGGGGTGTTAGGAATAGGGTTAGACTTAGGCTTAGGGTTATGCTTAGGGTTAGGTTTAGGGGTTAATATATTTATTTAGTGTTAGTGATGTTGGAGGCCAGAGAATTAGGGGTTAAAAACTTTAGTATAGTGGCGGCGACATTGGGGGTGGCAGATTAGTAGTTAATATTTTTATTTAGGTGGTGGTGATATCGGGATCGGCAGATTAGGGGTTAATAACTGTAATGTAGGTGGCAGCGATGTCGGGGGCAGCAGATTAGGGGTGTTTAGACGTGGTTTTTAGGGTTACAGAGCTTTTGTTTCCGTGATCGCAGGTGTGAGGCTTTTTTTTTGCCGGCTCTCCCCATTGATGTCTATGGGGAAATTGTGCACGAGCACGTCAAAGCAGCGCTTGTATTTCGGTGCGGTATGTTGCTCAACGCCACCATATCGCCCGCACATGCCTGCCTTTTGTAAACCTGTAATAGCAGCGCTATAGGGAGGTGAAATAACGCTGCTTTTGTGGCGCTCGTTAATTTCCCTATAGCGCTGAAAACTCGTAATTTAGCTGAATGTTATTTTTATTGTAAATACATATTTCTATATATAGCTTTAGATATCTATTTTACCTTAAAGGGCCAGTAAACCCACCAAATAATGTTATATAATTCTGCACATAGTGCAGAATTATATAACATTAGCTTAGCGCCAGCTTTCTAAAGCAAAGGATTGCACTGATATTTACTTACAAAAAATAATTTTACAGAACACTGCTCCTGGCTCTATTGTGCGGATCTACTTTTTTCCTAAGTGCATCGGGCATGCTGTCTAGTCACAGCGCGCCCGATTGCGCCATTAAACTGAATGTAGCTCACTCCCGCTACCAGACCCGCTCAGTAGAGCCAGGAGCGGCGTTCTGTAAAATTCATTTTTGTAGGAAAATATCTGTGCAATCCTTTGCTTTAGAAAGCTGGCATTATTTTAATGTAAAATAGATATATAAAGCTATATATAGAAATATGTATTATTTATTTATTTTATTTATTATCTGGTGGGTTTACTGGCCATTTTTCATTATATATATATATATATATATATATATATATATATATATATATATATATATATATATATATATATATATATATATATATATATATATATATATATATATATATATATATATTAATAAAAAAAAAATCTATCTGTGGAACATAGGAATGTAAAATATGTGTATCATGAAAAACTTTTTGAGATATAGATCTAATTCTGGTTAGTGCACATAAAGAATTGCTCATCTCAAAGTGCATTTTTGAAATATTTAATATAAAATATAACAAAATATTAATAAAAAATATTTAAAATGATTATACATACTGTAAAAAACATAGATATATATATATACAGAGCCTAAAGTCCACCTGGACATCCATAGAAATAATTTGCTTCTCTTGATCTGAGTCATAGGCAAATCTATGCAGGGTGTAAATGATTTGTGACCTCATTCTTACCACAAACTGCATTGAATAACCATTAATTTGCACTATGATAAAAGAAGGCATTGTACTGTAGTATTGGGACAGATTAAAATCCATGAAAATGCTTTTCAAGTGCTGTTTCCTTGTGTATATCAGTTAGCTCTGTTTTGACAACTAACTCATATTAAATAAGGAAATACACTTTTGTTGCTTGTCTGTTAAGCAGAGACCCCTAAAATAAGTTCTATATTTGATGCATGAAATATTGCACATATTGTCCAGTTGAACACTCCTGAGAATTAGTTGATTTTAAAATATATTCCTATAAATCTGAGTTAGTCAGCCCTGTAAGAACTTGGTGCATTTAGACAATGGGGTAGATTTATCATAGTGCGAGCGGACATGATACGATGTAGCGTATCATGTCCGCTGCACATCGATAAATGCTGACAGCATATGCTGTCGGCATTTATCATTGCACCAGCAGTTTTTGTGAACTGCTGGTGCAATGCCGCCCCCTGCAGATTTGCGGACAATCGGCCGCTAGCAGGGAGTGTCAATTAACCCGACTGTATTTGATCAGGTTGATTTCTGTCCGCGGCCTCAGAGCAGGCGGACAAGTTATGGAGCAGCGGTCTTTAGACCTCTGCTTCATAACCTCTGTTTCCAGGGCATCAAGCTCTATTTAGAGCTTGATAATTCAACCCCAATGTATGGTGGGAAGGGAATATTAGATTTAGCAGGAGGTGTTTCAGTGTACAGTTACATTTAAGGAACACTGGTGAAAAATTAAAGAAAGCAGTGAAACGCGACAGTTAGAAGTGCTCCTTGAAATGTTTTTAATGTTTGTACTATACAATATTAATATTGATTAAATATTAAATACCCCTTGCTTCCTCTCTCTCCACACTCTCTTTTGAGCTCTCTCTCCCCTCTCTCTTTTGCGCTCTCTCTCCCCCCTCTCTTTTGAGCTCTCTCTCTCCCCCCTCTCTTTTAAATTCTCTCTCTCCCCCTTCTCATTTGAGCTCTCTCTCCCCCTCTCTTTTTCTCTCTCTCTCCCCCTCTCTTTTGCTGTCTCTCTTCTCCCTCTCTTTTGCTGTCTCTCTCCCCCTCTCTTTTGCTGTCTCTCTCCCCCCTCTCTTTTGCTGTCTCTCTCATCCTCTCTTTTGCTCTCTCTCCCCTTCTCTTTTGCACTCTCTCCCCCCTCTATTTTGTGCTCTCTCCCCCCTCTCTTTTGCGCTCTCTCTCCCTCTCTTTTGCTCTCTCTCCCCCTCGCTTTTGCGCTCTCTCCCCCTCTCTTTTGCACTCTCTCCCCCCTCTCTTTTGCGCTCTCTCCCCCCTTTCTTTTGCGCTCTCTCCCCCTCTCTTTTGCGCTCTCTCTCTCCCTCTTTTACGCTCTCTCTCCCCCTTCTCTTTTGCGCTCTCTCTCCCCCTTCTCTTTTGCGCTCTCTCTCCCTCTCTTTTGTGCTCTCTCTCTCCCCCCTCTCTTTTGAGCTCTCTCTCTCCCCCCTCTCTTTTGAGCTCTCTTTCTCCCCCCTCTGTTTTGAGCTCTCTCCCCCCTCTTTTGAGCTCTCACTCCCCCTCTTTTGTGCTCTCTCTCTCCCCCTCTTTTGTGCTCTCTCTCTCCCCCCTCTCTTTTGAGCTCTCTCCCTCCCCCCTCTCTTTTGAGCTCTCTCTCCCCCTCTTTTGTGCTCTCTCCCCCCTCTTTTGTGCTCTCTCTCCTCCTCTCTTTTGCTATCTTTCTCTCTCCCCCTCTCTTTTGCTCACTCCCCCCCTCCTTTGCTCTCTCTCTCCCCCTCTTTTGCTCTCTCTCCCCCCCCCTCTTTTGCTCTCTCTCTCTCTCCCTCCTCTCGTTTGCTCTCTAATAGTAACACTCATTAAAATGGTAAAAAAGGAACTGGTTGCAGTATATATTACTTGCGTTTTTAGCAAACAGTGGAGCAATATTTCCTAAGATGTCCAGTATAGCAGCGAGGTAACTGACGGGTATAAGGCCGCGTTGTATGCGGCTAGGGGTTACCAGATGATATTGAATGCGCCTTTTTTATGGCTCCTACGTGACTGATGTGACATCACTGATGTTGGTTATGTGCAGCGTTTCTATAGTTGCCCCTATTCCGCAAAAGATCGTGGAAGTCCTGGGGGATAATTGTAGTACTTGGCGGTCAAATGGATGATTCTGCAGGGTTCCAAATCCCAGACAACGCTCTCCCCCTCTTGCAAAGATCCAACAGAACTGTGCAAGTAAAAAAAAAAAAAACCTCACAGTCACTGCAAAGACACAGAGCTCAGTACAACAATGATGTCCTGGGTATTGTGAAGATGTGTCCTAGCTAGACCAGACCAGCCTGTAATCTGCAGCCTAAAGGGTGCTGCTGTGGATTTATCCTTTGCTTTTTTCGTCTTTCCTTGATACAAACACATATATCAACTGAGGCAAACACAGGTTACAAGAATGGAAGGCAGGGACCTTCTAAAGCATCAGAGGGATCTCATTGTTAAAAGGTATCAGTCAGGAGAAGGGTACAAAAGAATTTCCAAGGCATTAGATATACCATGGGACACAGTGAAGACAGTCATCATCAAGTGAAGAAAATATGGTGCAACAGTGACGTTACCAAGAACTGGATGTCCCTCCAAAATTGATGAAAAGACGAGAAGAAGACTGGTCTGGGAGGCTGCCAAGAGGCCTACAGCAACATTAAAGGAGCTGCAAGATTATCTGACAAGTACTGGCTGTGTGGTACATGTGACAACAATCGCCCGTATTCTTCATATGTCTGGGCTATGGGGTAGAGTGGCAAGACGGAAGCCTTTTCTTACAAATAAAACATCCAAGCCCAGCTAAATTTTGCAAAAACACATCTGAAGTCTCCCAAAAGCATGTGGGAAAAGGTGTTTTGGTCTGATGAGACCAAAGTTGAACTTTTTGGCCATAATTCCAAAACAACACTATCACCAAAAGAACACCATACCCACAGTGAAGCATGGTGGTGTCAGCATCATGCTTTGGGGCTGTTTTTCTTCAGGTGGAACTGGGGCCTTAGTCAAGGTAGAGGGAATAATGAACAGTTCCAAATACCAGACAATATTGTCACAAAACCTTCAGGCTTCTGCTAGAAAGCTGAACATGAAGAGGAACTTCATCTTTCAGCATGACAACGACCCAAAGCATACATCCAAATCAACAAAGGAATGGTTTCACCAGTAGAAGATTAAAGTTTTGGGATGGCCCAGCCAGAGCCCAGACCTGAATCCAATTCATAATCTGTGGGGTGATCTGAAGAGGGCTGTGCACAGGAGATGCCCTCGCATTCTGACAGATTTAGAGTGTTTTTGCAAAGAAGAGTGGGCAAATCTTGCCAAGTCAAGATGTGTCATGCTGAAAAAATAATACCCAAAAAAGACTGAGTGCTGTAATAAAATCAAAAGGTGCTTAAATAAAGTATTAGTTTAAGGGTGTTCACACTTATGCAACCATATTATTTTAGTTTTTTATTTTTATTTCCCTTTACCTAAAAGATTTCAGTTTATTTTTCAATTGAGTTGTACAGTTTATAGGTCACATTAAAGGTGGAAAAAGTTCTGAAATGATTTATCTTTGTCTAATTTTTTTACATCACAGAAACCTGACATTTTAACAGGGGTGTGTAGACTTTTTATATCCACTGTATGTACATAACACACATCACACAACAACATAACACACATTTATCTTTTTAATCATCACACAATAAGAATGTTGCAAACTACAACAAGAGCACGAAGATTTGCAAACTAGACAGGTATGTTGCTAATATGATGACATCATTTTAAGCTTCAACCATACAGATTCCAGCATTAGGACTATACCGCCCTTTTCATCAGTTTCTCACTCAATATTACAATATGACATATACGTAGATGAGAGGTTGGAAGATCTTCATTATTATTGTGATTTAAATGGGACACGTAAAATATTAAAATATCGATAATCACTTATATATAGAATAATATAGATGTCAGCCGTTACTTTGTTGTTTTGCAACAATATTGCAGCAACATTGATCGATCAGATTATATGCCATGTCTATGCACAAATTATACACAAGTATGCACTGTCAGGGTTTTCTCCCTGTTGTGTTTGCCATGTGCTGCTGGCAGCCATTTTACTCACTTCTCTTCCTGACTATGGTGCATTGTGGGGGATGCTGCTCATTTCCTACACTTCCTTTTATGGCCAGACTGGTGTGCATCAACCATGTGAGACAGGATGCAGTCTCAGAATTGTGATCATCACTTATTATTTAAAGGGCCTCTGTTCAGTATGCTTTGCCTTTGCGTTGTCTCAGACCTGTTTGTAAGAGTTCCTGTGTATTACCTGGCTGCCTGACGTCCTTCCTGGTTCCTGATCCCTGGCTTGTTCCTGACTCTGCTGTTTTCCTTGTTCCTGATTCCGGCTCATCTGACTATTCGCTTTGGCTCCTGACTCGGCTCGTCTGACTACCAGCTCTGGTTTTGACTCCTGGCTTGTTATTTGACTTGTGGACTTTTTATTATTTTTTGCTATTAATAAAGGTGTGATTATTTTTGAACTTCTCGTCTCTGTCTGATTCCTGGCACCCTGACATTACGCAAAGGGCATGAATCCTGATGGTGCTAATAATCCACCTTTACCTACCATCATTTCCAGGATTGATGAACAGGATCACCGCTTGGATCAATTTGCACTAGCCCTGCAAACCCTGCTGACTCGCACTGCACATTTGGACCAAAGTTATGGCTGCTCCTGTTTCCGCTGCTGAACCTATGCCTACCAGGAGCATGTCCGGTTCTGCACCTCTACCTCAGCGATATGGAGGCGATCCTATTCAGTGCAGAGGGTTTTTGAACAAGGTGGGCATTTACTTTGAGATGTTACCTCAGGTGTTTCCCTCTGACAGAGCTAAGGTGGGATTTCTCATCTCATTGCTCTCTGACACAGCTCTTGCCTGGGCTAATCCCTTGTGGGAGACTAATAAGCCTGTGATTTCTAATTACTCTGAATTTATGGCCTCCTTTCGAAGGGTATTTGATGTTCCGGCTCGCTCCTCCTCTGCTGCTAAACGTCTCATGTCCATTCAGCAAGGTACAAGATCTGTTGCTCAGTATGCTATTGAGTTACGTACGCTTGCCGCAGAGGTAGGTTGGAACAATGAAGCCCTTGTTGCCACCTTCTTTCATGGGCTCTCTGATGCGATTAAAGATGAAGTTGCTGCCAGAGATTTACCAGAGGATCTCGAGGCATTGGTGTCTTTTTTGATCCTAATTGACATCAGACTCAGAGAGAGGCCCTCTTTCATGGAGCGGTTGCGGAAGCCTCCTGTTCCGTTGTCTCCTACGTGTTCGTTCCCACCCATGCCTCCCTCTCCTCCCATGCCTCCTGGTCCCGAGTCACCAGGTACTGCTGAGCCAATGCAGTTGGGATTTACGCGTCTCTCCGCAGCGGAGAGGGCCTTTAGGAGGAGGGAGGGGCTCTGCCTCTATTGTGGGTTACAGGGCCACCTTTTGAAGTCTTGTCCTACACGGCCGGGAAACGCTCACACCTAAGGTCCTGTCGGGGGCAGACCTTGGGTGGTTTATCCTCGTCCCCGGAACTGCTTAAGGAGAAACCTTTGGTCACAGTTACCCTTTCCTGGGTGGACTCCTCCATAGTCACTCAGGCTCTTGTTGACTCCGGTGCTGCGGGCTATTTCATTGACAGTGATTTTGTATCAAAGCACTCCATTCCTGTTTTGCCTCGGTCCGTTCCGCTTGCTTTTGAGGCCATTGATGGCAGGCCCCTTCAGCCCGCACTCGTTACTCACGAAACTGCTCCATTGTCCATGGCTCTTGGGGCTCTCCATTTTGAAACCAGTTCCAGGTGATTAACTCTCTGCATTTTCCGGTTATTCTGGGTTATCCCTAGCTCCAAAAGCACAATCCCAGTCTCGACTGGCGCAGGTCCGAAATTTTGTCGTGGTCCCCGCAACGTATTTCCACTTGTCTTTGGAAACCAGTTAAAGTCTTGTGCACTGCTTCAGTATCTCAATTGCCAGAGGAGTACCGAGAGTTCCCAGACGTGTTTGACAAGGTGCGTGCCAGTACGTTGCCTCCTCACTGGTCTTACGATTGTGCCATAGACCTGCAACCCGGAGCCATTCCTCCTTGGGGCTGGGTGTACCCTCTGTCTGTTGGAGAGAATTGTGCTATGGAGTAGTATGTTGCCGATGCTCTGTCACAGGGAATCATCCGCAAATCCTGCTCTCCTGCAGGGGCTGGCTTCTTCTTTGTGAAGAAAAAGGGTGGCGAGTTAAGATCATGTATCGATTATAGGGGTCTTAATTGTCTTACCATTAAGAATGCTTACCCTATTCCGCTCATTACGGAACTCTTTGACCGCCTCAAGGGAGCTACGGTCTTTACTAAACTTGATTTGAGAGGAGCGTACAATCTCGTTAGGATTAAGGAGGGTCACGAATGGAAAACAGCATTTAACACCAGGAGTGGGCATTATGAGTATCCTTTGGCCTATGTAATGCTCCTGCTGTTTTTCAGGAATTTATTAATGATGTCCTACGAGATATGTTGCAACAGTGTGTTGTGGTGTACTTAGACGACAGCCTCATAAACTCACCCACACTTGAGGCTCATCGTTCTGATGTTACACAGGTTCTTCAGAGACTACGTGAGAACGACCTGTTTTGTAAACTCGAGAAATGTGAGTTCCATCAGACTCAAGTAACCTTCTTAGGTTATGTTATCTCCATTGCAGGGTTCTCCATGGATCCTGACAAGTTATCTGCAGTTCTGCAGTGGCCTCCCCCAGTTGGTCTTTGGTCTATTCAGCATTTTTTGGGGTTCGCCAATTACTATAGAAAGTTTATTAAAAACTTTTCTTCCTTGGTCAAACCTATCATAGACATGACCCGTAAAGAGAATAATCCACTCCATTGGTCACCTACTGCCATTAAGGCCTTTGATAGTCTTAAGACTGCTTTTTCTGCCGCTCCAGTTCTGGCTCATCCTAACCCTTTCCTGCCTTTCGTTTTTGAGGTCGATGCATCTGAGACTGGAGTAGGTGCCCTCTTGTCTCAACGTCCTATGCCTGACGGTTCCTTGCATCCATGTGGTTTCTTCTCTAAGAAATTATCTCCAGCGAAGTGCAATTATGAAATTGGTGACAGGGAATTACGGGCCATAATTTTGGCACTCAAGGAATGGAGGCATCTTCTCGAGGGTACTAGCGTGCCAGTGCTCATTCTTACTGACCACAAGAATTTAACTTATCTATCTGAAGCAAAACGTTTGTCGCCCCGACAGGCCAGATGGGCGCTATTTTTGTCTCGGTTTAATTATGTGGTCTCCTACCTGCCTGGTAGTAAGAATGTTAGGGCTGATACCCTCTCTTGACAATTTTCGCCTCTGTCCAAGGAGGAGTCTGTACCTACTCCTGTTATATCTCCTGACCATATTTTGGCTACCATACGTACTAATTTGACTTCTCCCTTGTGGGAGGAGATCCTTGCTGCACAAACCAATGCACCTCCTGAGAAACCTAGTGGTAAGTGTTTTGTTCCTGAGAATCGTCAAACTAAACTTTTGCACACTTACCACTATCCTAAAGCCGCAGGTCACCCAGGCAAGAACCAAATGATTTGGTCTGTCACTCGACAATTCTGATGGCCAGGTCTTCGTTCTGATATTGCTGCGTATGTTGCCTCCTGCTCGGTTTTTGCACAGAATAAGACTCCTCAACGTCTTCCTGTGGGTCTTCTTCAACCTATTGCTAATGGTGAGCGTCCTTGGACACGTCTTTCCATGGACTTCATTGTCGAGCTCCCTGTTTCCAATGGCAATACTGTTATTCTTATGGTGGTTGACCGTTTTCTAAAATGTCACATTGCATTCCCTTGATGAAGCTGCCTATCGCTCAGGAGCTTGCTTCAATTTTTGCCCAGGAAGCCTTCCGTTTACATGGGTTACCCAAGGAGATAGTGTCGGACCGGGGTAGCCAGTTTGTCTCCAGATTTTGGCGTTCCTTTTGTGCTCAAATGGGGATCCAGCTTTCCTTCTCCTTGGCATATCACCCTCAATCCAATGGGGCTGCGGAATGGTTTATTCAAGCTCTGGAACAGTTCCTCCGTTGCTATGTCTCAGATCACCACAATAATTGGTCTGAACTGTTACCTTGGGCAGAGTTTGCTCGTAATAGTGCTATTAATGCTTCTCCAAGTTATCCCCGTTCATGGCGAATTATGGGTTTCAACCATCCTTGTTGCCCAATTCATTCATGTCTCAGGGTATACCGGCTTTGGAGGAGCATCTCCGGCAACTCCGTTCCACATGGGTGCAGATTCAGGATTACCTTCATCGTTCTATGCAGTGGCAAAAGTTCCAGGCTGATCGTAGGCGTCTGCCCGCACCTTCCTACCAGGTTGGTGAGAGAGTTTGGCTGTCCTCCCACAACTTGAACCTTCATGTGCCTTCCAATAAATTGGCTCCCCGTTATGTTGGTCCTTTTCGAATACTCAGACGGGTTAATCCTGTGGCCTACGCTCTTAACCTTCCTCCTGCTATGCGCATCTCCAATGTTTTTCATGTCTCCCTCTTGAAACCATTGGTTTGTAATTGGTTTACCACTGTGTTGCCTCGTCCCCGTCCTATCTTTGTTGACAACCATGAGGAGTATGAGGTCAGCAGCATTATTGACTCTCGTATGTCCAGGGGCCGTGTACAGTATTTGGTTCACTGGAGGGGCTACCGTCTGGAGGAGCGTTCTTGGGTTCCCTCCTCCCAGCCATTTTACTCACTTCTCTTCCTGACTATGGTACATTGTGGGGGATGCTGCTCATTTCCTACACTTCCTTTTATGGCCAGACTGGTGTGCATCATCCATGTGAGACAGGATGCAGTCTCAGAATTGTGATGTCATCACTTATTATTTAAAGGGCCTCTGTTCAGTATGCTTTGCCTTTGCATTGTCTCAGACCTGTTTGTGAGAGTTCCTGTGTATTACCTGGCTGCCTGACGTCCTTCCTGGTTCCTGAACCCTGGCTTGTTCCTGACTCTGCTGTTTTCCTTGTTCCTGATTCCGGCTCGTCTAACTATTTGCTTTGGCTCCTGACTCGGCTCGTCTAACTACCAGCTCTGGTTTTGACTCCTGGCTTGTTATTTGACTTGAACTTTTTATTATTTTTTGCTATTAATAAAGGTGTGATTATTTTTGCACTTCTCGTCTCTGTCTGATTCCTTGCACCCTGACATGCACTTTCAATCAAGTTAGCGGGGACATGTGGTTTTTACTATAACATCGCGTTTAATAAGTATTTGTTACACATATGAACAAACATTACGAAGATGCACTGTGTATATTATATTTTACACTTTAACACTGTCACATTACAATTTATTGGGGGAAAACAAAATTTAATCAACAAACACCAAAAAAAAAGGCCCACTTTGATAGCATTCAATCAAGTGGAAAGTGGATACAATCAGCAATCATTACGAACAAGCTACCATTGGAAATTTTGCACTATAAATCCCCCAAACAACATAGCCAAAGCGTCCCTGGTGATCGACATTGTATCAAATCACTTTTGTGTTTTTGCCTACCTTGTTACTCCTTGTGCATTTGCTCTGCTGTTTGGCTTTATGCTGCTTGGCTTGACAAATATGGATGATCCGCAGTTAGCTTGTGTAGGTGCTGTTGGACAAGTTTTGTACAACAGAATCAGGCGGGCTCAGGCAGGCTCAGCATCTCCAAGAGAGGCGTGGGGAACGTCTGATAAGAGGTCCTCGTGTTCACAAGGCGAGGCCCACCTTGGAGAACATAAGCAACTTCGGGGTTTTTGTATAGTCTCAATCAAGAGCAACTCATGAGCCTTTACTAAGTACTTAAACCTCATCTGGAGTCACGTAACCGTATGCGGACTGCAATCCCTGGCATGACCAAGATGCTATGCTGCATATTTGTCCTGGCCTCCGAAAGCTTTTAATCCTCAGAGGAGTACATGCATGGGTTGTCTCAGGGTACCTTCTCTGTGGTTTTTTTAAAGGTTTCTGGACACCATGGTTTGAGTTTGTAAGCTTTACATAGGATTCCCTCAAAATGAGGATGATTGGAGGAGACTCAAGAGTGAATTCTATGCAATAGCTCAAATGACCAATGTTTTGGGAGCAATAGATTGCACCCACATTGCGCTGCGTGCTCCAGCAGAAGAGATCCTTTACCAAAATCGCAAACACTTTCATAGTCTGATTGTGCAGTTTGTTTGCGATGCACGGATGAGGATTATGCAGGTGTGTGCGAATTTCGGTGGGGCGAGTCATGATGCCCGCATCCTCAGGCAGTCGTCACTGTGGCGTCAGTTTGAGGACAGACAGTTTCCCCATGGTCGGCTCGTTGGTGAGTACTTGTGCACAGTGTGGTTAAGTAGTTAGACAATTGCCACTGTAATGTTTGCAAACAGTTGTGTTTGTGTAATGTGCAAAATGTGCAGATATAGGATGATGTTTAACCATGTATTTCTCTCTTTCCGCAAATGTCTAGTTTTAGCTCCAAACAGATATGTAGCAGGTCACAGCTTAAATGTGCAGCTATAGGATGCGCATTAACCATTTATTTGTCTCTTTCAGCAAATGTCTAGTTTTAGCTCCAAGCAGATATGTAGCAGGTCATAGCTTAAATGTGCAGATATAGGATGCACTTTAACCATTTATTTGTCTCTTTCAGCAAATGTCTAGTTTTAGCTCCAAACAGATATGTAGCAGGTCATAGCTTAAATGTGCAGCTATAGGATGCGCATTAACCATTTATTTGTCTCTTTCCGTAAATGTCTAGTTTTAGAAACAAACATATGTAGCAGGTCATAGCTTAAATGTGCAGATATAGGACGCACTTTAACCATTTATTTGTCTCTTTACGCAAATGTCTAGTTTTAGCTCCAAACAGATATGTAGCAGGCCATAGCTTAAATGTGCAGCTATAGGATGCACTTTAACCATTTATTTTTCTCTTTCTGTAAATGTCTAGTTTTAGCTCCAAACAGATATGTAGCAGGTCATAGCTTAAATTTGCACATACAGGATGCGCTTTAACCATTTATTTGTCTCTTTCCACAAATGTCTAGTTTTAGCTCCAAACAGATATGTAGGAGGTCATAGCTTAAATGTGCAGATATAGGATGCGCTTTAACCATTTATTTGTCACTTTCCGCAAATGTCTAGTTTTAGCTCCAAAAAGATATGTAGCAGGTCATAGCTTAAATGTGCAAATATAGGACATTTCAGGAAATGTCTAGTTTAGGCGATTTTCGTATACACAAATGCATTGTATCATTTTATTTCATGTATTTTCATATCATAATTTGTAAGATATTTGTAATATTGACATTTTGTAATGTTCAATATTTATAGGTGATTCAGGTTACATGAGCTGGCCTTGGCTTATTACTCCGTTGTGTAACCCCACAGATGACACAGACTACGCCCAGGTGCACTATAATCAAGCACACAAGTGGACCAGGGCTGTAGTGGAGCGGATGTTTGGGCTCCTCAAAATGCATTTACGATGCCTAGACAGGTGTGGAGGAGCCCTCCAATACAGCCCTGGTAAGGTGGCGAAGATCGTTATAGCCTGCAGCGTCCTTCATAACATTGCTTAGCGGGCTGGGATGCTGCAGGCCGTCCAAGCGCCAAAAGACCTCCTCCAAGATGAGGAGGACGAGCCAGTTCTAGAGGGGCCATTCCGAGATGAGGGGGTCAATGTCAGAGCCAACATCATCAACTGCCATTTCAGACGGTAAATGTTATTTGTTATATAGGAGCATTGCAAATATGTGGGACTTTGAGTAAAATGAAAGTAGAATTGTGTGAACATTTTAGGATTGTTCAAGAAATGATTATAGAAAAATCTAAAATATATTTTATTATCATAGGTAACTTGTACATCATATGATTCTGGCATTGGCTCCTGTAATGACTTCACAACCTGGTTTTTAAAAACAATTGCATCTACTTATCAAGCCGTTAACCGCAAATATGCTGGAATTCCATAGTGTAATTGTGGAGAGCTTGATTCGCCTTAGTTATCAAACCCTACAGACCGGCAAAAGTAGAATTTTGTGACGTAACACACGATCCGCCGGTCTCAGTCCGACACAGATCGATGCTTACATCACTACAGATGTTCCGAATTCAAATTCGGCACTATCTGACTACTTTTGCTAGTTATCAAATTTCTCCCCACTATTCCGGCCCAGCGTACCTGGTTTTCAATCCGCCGCCCTGGAAATAGCGGATGCCATAGGAATCAATGGAAGTCTGAAAGCAGGGAAAGCTCATGTTCGCTGCTGCCCGATATCCCATTGATTCCTATGGGAGAATAAAAGTTACGTTTACACCTAATACCCTAACATGTACTCTGAGTCTAACAGGGCCGGCTTAGCCATGGGACCAACTGGGTCCATTGGACCCAGGCAGCATTTGACAGGGGGCGGCACTTCAGTGAGTCTCTCACTGTCATACTGGCCAGACCGCTCCTGTCCTGCTCTCTTTCTCTGTCTCCTCAAAGTTATGAAGCAGGGAGTACGTCATCATCTATTCAAAGTCATAAAGTAGCAGCCTTTATCTCTATAGCGTCCCCATCCTGTCCTCCCCTGTGCTCCCCTCCCTCCAAGCAGAGTGAGCTCTCCCGTGCAGTGTTTTCTGGGGTGCAATAAATATATATCAGAACGGGAAATCTGCAGCACCAGCAAGTCAGTGGGACACTGCAGTGATACTACAGCCCCTTTCCTATTGCTGCTAAAGTTATGCACAGCCGATTTTATTACCTCCTCTTATCGGCAGTTACATGTCTCTCTCTTATGAGGGAAGGGCAGGCAGCTGCAGACAGTCAAGCAGAGTGCAGGCTTTGATAAAAGGAGGGAATGCAGAGGAGGGAATGCAGATCAGTGAGCAGACGGATAAAGCTGCAGGTGTAGTCAGTTCCTGTTTCACTCCTGAAAGATCTACAGCAGAAAGTGAGTAGCACACTTATCTGCACAGCCTCTTCCCTATTGCTGGAGTTTATACAGACAGAGATTCTATTTCCTCCTCTTATCGGCACTGACATTTATTTTGGCATGGGGGAAGGGCAGACAGCTGCAGACAGGCAAACAGAGTGCAAACTAAAATGATTGAATGTTTAACTATATGCTGTCTGATCAAGCTGCATGTGTAGCCAGTTCCACTTATTGCTTATTGCTCCCCTTTCCTAGCTTCATTAGTACACAACTGTCAGGCACAATAAAGAGACAGCACACTGTACCTGGGTAAAAGCATTAGAGGGCTGACATTTGTCGTGTTATAGTTAATTTAGAAGTGTTTTGCCAACATACTGCTGTCACTACCATCTTCCCCCAGCTTATTATTATTTTATTATTATACTTTATTTATGAAGCGCCAACATATACCGCAGCACTGTCCATGGATACAATTCATTTAAATAAAACAATACAAGACTTGTAAAAGACAGGACAAATTTTACAAACACATACAGGAGGGATTGAGGGCCCTATTCCTGTGGGAACTTACAATCTAGAAGGGTAGGAGGTTGAGAAACAGGAAGTGAGGACTGCAAGATTTGGAAAGATGTTAATGCTGAGTTAGATGAGGGAAATGCTAGGTAAGTGAAGTTAATTTATTATTGAGTTTGGTGGTAGGCTTCCCTGAACAGAAAAGTCTTCAGGGAACATTTAAAGGAAGACAGACTAGGGCAAAGCCTGACAGCACGAGGGAGAGTGTTCCAGAGGGTAGGTGCTGCACAACAGAAGTCCTACAGTATAGCATGAGAAGAGGTGATAGTTGCAGATGCAAGGAGCAGGTCATTGTTGGATCTTAGTGGACGGGCTGGAGTATACTTGTGTATTAGAGAGGATAGGTAGAGGGGAGCGGCGTTGGTGAGAGCTTTGTATGTAAGGGTTAGAATTTTGAATTTAATTCTGCTGTGAATGGGGAGCTAATGAAGGGACTCGCAGAGAGGTGCAGCAGATGCAGATCGACGGGAATGGTGGATCAGCCTGGCGGAGGCATTTAGGATGGATTGAAGGGGGGAGAGGTGGGAAAGAGGAAAGCCAGCGAGTAGGTTATTGCAGTAGTCAAGTCGGGAGATAACAAGGGAGTGGATTATTTGCTTTGTGGTGTCAGCACTCATAAAAGGGCGAATTTTGGAAATATTGCGTAGATGGTTGTGGCAGGATGATAGAAAGCAATTGGATATGGGGGACGAAGGATAGATTTGAGTCAAGTGTGACTCTGAGGCAGCGGAAAATGGGGAAATGGTGATGCCGTCAACACTGATAGAGAAGTCAGAAGTCGGCGTAGAACTTGAGGGGGGGGGGGTAAGAAGGAGCTCAGTCTTGGACATGTTAATCTTTAGGTGGTGAGAGGCCATCCAGGAAGAAATACCAGATAAGCAGTCACTGACATGAGAAAGGACAGAGGGAGAGAGCAGGGGTGAAGAGGTAGATCTGGGTGTCATCAGCATAGAGGTGATGTTTGAAGCCGTAACTGTTGATAAGTTTACCCAGCGAAGAAGTATAGATGGAGAAGAGTAGAGGACCCAGAACAGATCCTTGAGGTACTCCAACAGACAGAAAAAGACCTGTGGGAAAGATAGGAGTGAATCCAGGAAAGAGCAGTGTCACAGAGGCCAAAAGAGTTAAGGGTCTGTAGGAGGAGGGGGTGGTCAACTGTGTCGAAGGCAGCTGAGAGGTCGAGTAAGATGAGTATAGAGTAGTGGCCAATATTTTTTGCAGAGAGAAGATCGTTTGTAACCTTGGTAAGGGCAGTCTCTATGTTCCCTTTGCTGACTCCTCCTCATCACTCTCACTCTCTAGAACATTGCACAAAGATTCATGAATATCAGGAGCAATTACAGTCTGGTAATAATCACATTTTGTGCAAGTGGGTAGGAAGGCTTAACTATTTATTGTGTTATCAAGAATTTTGCTTCTATACTGACGTGCTCAATGCTCCCTTTTTTTCCATGGCCCTATTTTGTTTCACATGGGATGGTCATACATATTCACTGTGTTTTACTTCATGTCTGTCCCTTATCTGAAACTGAAAGATCCACATGCTGATTTCTGATAAGCTTCCATGCTGTTTGTATCTCTGATCTCCACTGTCTATGGGATTGTGCTCTAAATGTTATTTTTTTTTTATATAATGAAAAGAGGTGCTCTAATTTAAAAGTTGTCTGGAAAGTGGTCCTTCAGATGCTGTTAGGTGCCCTAGAGGTGTTTTAATTAATGTCCTTGAGGTGCAGTGTAAAATGGAGTGCCCTAGCAATGCTGTGATGAAAAGTGTGTCCTACAAGTAAAATAATAATAAATATGCTCTAGAGGTTGTATGAATTCTACAAAGCTATTTATATTTTTATTTTGTAACATTTTCCCTTATGTTTTCCTCCTGCTAGGGCTAAATTAAACTACTAGCGTCATATATGGGTCTTTGGGGCAGCAAAGCATATAAAGAACAACCATGACTATGGTTGCTACACCTGTAACTGTCTTACATTATTGTTCTGCAGTAAAATCACCCTGCAAATAGTTTCAGCCCATTATAATGGTGACTCTGGAGAGGAGAAGATATAGGAAGCTGGGTGTAGATTTTGTATCTTGTTGCTAGGGAGCTGGCACTGTGCTCTTAGAAAGGAAAAATCCTGGAATTCCTGATGATAAATTTGGTAGTCAGGAGACCATAGCAAAGAAGTGTATACCTACATTGGCAACTGATATAATAGATTTAAAGGGATACTAAACCCAAATGTTTTAAGCAACTTTCTAATTTACTCCTATTGTAACTTTTTCTTTGTTCCCTTGCTATCTTTATTTAAAAAGCAGGAATGTAAAGCTTAGGAGCCTGCCCATTTTAGGTTCAGCACCCTGGATAGCCTTTGCTTATTAGTGGCTATAATTAGCAAACCAATAAGCAAGCATAACCCTGGTTCTGAACCAAAAATGGGGAGGCTCTTAAGCTTTACATTCCTGATTTTTAAATAAAGATAGCAAGGGAATGAAGAAAAATTGATAATAGGAGTAAATTAGAAAGTTGATTAAAATTGCATGCTCTATCTGAATCACAAAACAAAAATTTGTATTTAGTGTCCCTTTAATAACAATGTATTTTGTGTTAAAAAAAATGTAGTTTTCATGATATGTGGGGCACATTTAGTTTCATGTCCCTTGTTGTAATAGAACAAATTGATACCTTGGGTGATCTTACATAAAGAATTGTTAAAAGAAAAACAAATCACTTTCTGTAGTCTTGTCAGGACTGGCTCAACCATGGGACCAAGTGGGCCTAATGAACCCAGGCAGCACTTAACAAGGGGCAGCACATTAGTTACTGAATCAGTCACTGTCAGTCCCACACCACTTGTGTCCTCTGGCTCCATAGGGGAAGTGGCAGGCTCCCAGCAGCATAACCTCATTGTGTGCAAGACACAGAACCAGTCAGGGGCAACATTCAAGGAGGGACAAGTGCATCTCTTCCCTAATTTCCTTCTCACTTACCCTGCAATTATGCATAAGCATTGGTTGCATGCAGCCAGGCAGGCTTAGTAAGGTCAGCAGCCAGGCTAGTAGGTTGATATGTTAATTAGTAATGTTATTACTGGGGGAGGGGGGGCGTCATTGCATTCTCGGACCCAGGCAGCACAATATCTTGAGCCAGTCCTGAGTCTAAACACCCCTAATCTGCCGCCCCCTACACCGCTGCCACCTACATTATACTTATTAACCCCTTATCTGCCGCCCCTATACCGCTGCCACCTACATAAAGTTATTAACCCCCTATCCTGCCGCTCCCAGAGCCCACCGCAACTAAATAAACCTATTAACCCCTAAACCGCCAGCCCCCCACATCGCCATAAACTAAATTAACCTATTAATCCCTAAACCTAACAACCCGCTAACTTTATATTAAATATTAACTCATTCCTATCTTATAATAAATTTAAACTTATCTTTAGATTTAAATTAAACTATATTAAACTAATAATTAACCTATTCTAACTATTATAATAAAATTACATTAATCTATTTAAAACTAATAATTAATCTACCCTAACTATTATACTAAAATTACATTAAACTATATTACACTAATAATAAATCTACCCCAACTATTATACTAAAATTACATTAAACAATATTAAACTAATAATTAATCTACCCTAACAATTATACTAAAATTACATTAAACTATATTAAATTAATAATTAATCTAACCTAACTTTTATACTATATTTACATAAAACTACAAATTAAAATAACTATATTATATATTTAAACACCTAACCCTACTCAAATAATTTAATTCTACACTAACAAATTCCAAAGCTACAAAAAACTAACAACTAAGTTACCAAAAATAACAAACACTAAGTTACACACAAAAAATAAACACTAAGTTACAAAAAATAAAAAGAAATTATCAAATTTTTAAACTAATTACACCTAATCTAAGGGCCCTATGAAAATACCCCCCCCCCCAAAATAAAAAAACCCTAGCCTACAATAAACTACAAATAGCCCTTAAAAGGGCCTTTTGCTGGACATTGCCCCAAAGTAATCAGCTCTTTTACCTGTAAAAAAAAATACAAATACCCCCCAACAGTAAAACCCACCACCCACACAACCTACCCCCCCAAATAAAAAGCTATCTAAAAAAACCTAAGCTCCCCATTGCCCTGAAAAGGGCATTTGGATGGGCATTGCCCTTAAAAGGGCATTTAGCTCTTTTGCAGGCCCAAGTCCTAATCTAAAACTAAAACCCACCCAATAAACCCTTAAAAAAATCCTAACACTAACCCCAGAAGATTTACTTACAGTTTTGAAGATCCGACATCCATCCCCCAAGAAGCCGTGAGAAGTCCTCAACAAGCAGCCAAAGTCTTCATCCAAGCCCGCAGAAGTCTTCACCCAGACGGCATCTTCTATCTTCATCCATCCGGTGCGGAGCGGCTCCATCTTCAAGACATCCGACGCGGAGCATCCTCTTCCTTCCTACTACTACTTCTTTCTTCTGGAGCGGAGCGGAACCATCTTCTTCCAAGCCGACGCAGAACATCCTCTTCAACCGACGACTAGACGACGAATGAAGGTTCCTTTAAATGACGTCATCCAAGATGGCGTCCTTTAGATTCCGATTGGCTGATAGAATTCTCTCAGCCAATCGGAATTAAGGTTGAAAAAATCCTATTGGCTGTTGCAATCAGCCAATAGGATTGAGCTCGCATTCTATTGGCTGATTGGAACAGCCAATAGAATGCAGGCTCAATCCTATTGGCTGATTGGATCAGTCAATAGGATTAAACTTCAATCCTATTGGCTGATTGCATCAGCCAATAGGATTTTTTCTACCTTAATTCCGATTGGCTGATAGAATTCTATCAGCCAATCGGAATCTAAAGGACGCCATCTTGGATGACGTCACTTAAAGGTACCTTAATTCAGCTTTAGTCGTCGGATGAAGAGGATGCTCTGCGTCGGATGTCTTGAAGATGGATCCGCTCCGCGCCGGATGGATGAAGATAGAAGATGCCGTCTGGATGAAGACTTCTGCCCGTCTGGAGGACCACTTCGCCCGGCTTGGATGAAGACTTCTCCCGGCTTCGTTGAGAACTTCGGCCTGGCTTGGATGAAGACTTCTCCTAGTAAATCCATCTTCAGGGGGTTAGTGTTAGGTTTTTTTAAGGGTGTTTTGATTCCTATGGGGAAATCGTGCACGAGCACGTACGACCAGCTCACCGCTGACATAAGCAGCGCTGGTATTGGAGTGCGGTAATGAGCAAAATTTTGCTCAATGCTCACTTCTTGTCTTTTAACGACGGGTTTCTGAAAACTCGTAATACCATCGCTGCAGGTAAGTGAGCGGTAAGTGAAAACTGCTCGTTAGCACCGCACAGCCTCTAACGCAAAACTCGTAATCTAGGCCAATGAGATTTAAACACCAAATTAAAATCAATTACCTGTATTTCAGTACAACATATAGCAGACAATTTGGTGCCATAAAAAAGATTGTAAATAGTAATTTAGAGATATTAAAATTGGACCCTACTTTGGTCAAAATTTTGGAAAATGGATCTAGATTTATGGCGAGAAGAGCTTCAACCCTAAGGGATGATATTATAGAATATGGATATATGGACCCCCAACAGAACAGAGGTTCATTTAAATGTGGTAAAACCCCTTGTTTAGTCTGCAAACATATGACAGTGGGTGAGAGTTTAATCTATACTAACATAAAAAGAGAATAATAAGTTTTGATATTGATTAGATTGCAGCTCAAGATATATTGTATATCTCATAACATGCACAGTTTGTAAGAAACAGTGCACCAAAAGAATGGTCAAAGATCGTGTGAGGGAACATTTTAGAGATTATCCTCACTCCGACTTCAGTAGCCAAATATGTTTCTCAACATGATCAAGGAAAGGGGGCATTATCCTAGGGGGAGATACGTTTAGACAACTTTTAAAAAGAGAAGCTAAAGAATATTCCTCCTAGATACAGAGAGCCGCTAGGAAGGAATAAACGGTGGCATGTTGATTTATTTTTGGGATAATCCATGTTAAAAACTATCTCTTTATTATGAGTCTTGTAAGCTATAGATTAATACCTGACTGAGTGTCAATATGTTTTATGATCTAAAGTATACCACAATATAACAATATGTGATTAATAACAAGAAACTACGCATCATAGGTGAATTAAGGGTAAAGTTTTATTGCTGATCACTTTCTTCCTCCTACATTATGCCTGATCTCCAACAGAAAGGTTTGCTGAATTAGGGCCAGATTACAAGTGGAGCTCTAAATATCGCTTTTGTGATATCGATATTTGCGCTCCACTGAGTAATACCAGAGCACACTAATGTGTGCTGGTATTACAAGTTGACAGAAATGCAAATGCAAGCTCGTGTTCGCATTGCTGGGAAGCTTTGGGCTCATTAGAGCGCACTTCCATGGGCTACAATGGGAGCCTTGTTCTGATGCTGTCATACACGGCACAGAACCAAAGCGCAGCAAAGGGGGTAAGTCACGCAGCGATGGCAGCAAATTGTAAATATTTATGTATATGCTTATATACATATATATTTATGTGTTAATATGTGTATATACAAATTAACACACATATATATATATATATATATATATATATATATATACAACTTTAACAGGTAAGTCCAGCACCTTTCTTAATGCTATTTTTTCAGCATTTTTTCAGCAACCTTTTTTCCGATTATAGCAGTGCACGACCACTGAGTGGGGTCTGCCAGCCCACATTTATGGATATGATAAAGTAAGATAGCGTCAGCACTTCTTCATACAAAATTCCACTTTATTGAGGTTTCAGACAAAGATAAAAACAGCGACGTTTCGAGTCAACACAGACCCTTAGTCATGCAATGGATTATGGGAAAAATCACCTTCTTTTATAACACCTGTGTATCAATTAACTTGATTTACCTGCATACATTCAATTACCATTTTGGATTTTTGACCCCTAACAGGTCAGAATGGTCAGTAAATAATCTTTGTATCTAAATCACAGTTTTTCATTATACAATAGAGAATTCCTATCTAGTGATTCTAGCCCAAGACTATGTTACAACACATATGATACAACACATATTATTAAAAACATATCATACAAAATTACAGGATTACTTTACATTAATACTTATAAAAACAAATGAAGATCATAGTCTTTGTTTAGACCATTCGGACTAAGTGTTTTTAGATGCTGTATCCACCATACCTCTCTTTTCTTTAACAGTAACTCTCTGTTACCCCCTCTCCTTTGTTTTGGTATGTGGTCAATTACTTGGTAAGTAATTGACCACATACCAAAACAAAGGAGAGGGGGTAACAGAGAGTTACTGTTAAAGAAAAGAGAGGTATGGTGGATACAGCATCTAAAAACACTTAATCCGAATGGTCTAAACAAAGACTATGATCTTCATTTGTTTTTATAAGTATTAATGTAAAGTAATCCTGTAATTTTGTATGATATGTTTTTAATAATATGTGTTGTATCATATGTGTTGTAACATAGTCTTGGGCTAGAATCACTAGATAGGAATTCTCTATTGTATAATGAAAAACTGTGATTTAGATACAAAGATTATTTACGGACCATTCTGACCTGTTAGGGGTCAAAAATCCAAAATGGTAATTTGAATGTATGCAGGTAAATCAAGTTAATTGATACACAGGTGTTATAAAAGAAGGTGATTTTTCCCATAATCCATTACATGACTAAGGGTCTGTGTTGACTCGAAACATCGCTGTTTTTATCTTTGTCTGAAACCTCAATAAAGTGGAATTTTGTATGAAGAAGTGCTGACGCTATCTTACTTTATCATATATATATATATATATATATATATATATATATATATTTATGTGTTAATTTGTATATACACATATTAACACATAAATATATATGTATATAAGCATATACATATATATTTACTGGGAACACACAGTTCCCATAGACCGCAATGTAAAGGCACTTTTCAGTGCTTTTTTTTTCTAAAACCCAACACCTGCCAACTTTAGCCCCCCAAAACTACTGCCTGGTGTAATTATTTTGTTCAAAAATAAAAATGCTACCATTTGTATTTTTTAATAAAATTCACACCACTGTATTTTGGGGGCGTTTGGGGCACATTATAAAATTAACCAGAGATCTGGTGTCCGGCTA
This sequence comes from Bombina bombina, assembly GCF_027579735.1. Taxonomy (NCBI): domain Eukaryota; kingdom Metazoa; phylum Chordata; class Amphibia; order Anura; family Bombinatoridae; genus Bombina; species Bombina bombina. The sequence goes on from NC_069503.1 coordinate 1,009,449,739, forward strand.
ACTTCATAAGTGCTAATTGCAACCGTGAGCACTTGTAATGGCTGATTATTTATCTTGAGCCCGCAAGCGGGTACATTTACACGTTTGAGCGTGCGCGATAAATCAGCACTCCACTTGTAATCAACCCTTAACGTTTTTAATTTGAAACTCTAGAAAACATTTCTATTATAGTTAATTAACTAATTCATTAAGTATACTCCAAACATATCTATGTATACTACAGTGAATAATTGGGAACCTACACTGTATGTGAGAATGTACACTGTCTCTATTTCCCAACACAATTAATTCATATTAGTGGGGTAGTTATTGTTACAATAAAGTTTTCTTACCTTTTAAGAAGAACTGCATAGTTACTTGGTGGCAACGGATGAGGTCACTCTCACTGAAATATTTCTATTAGATGACTAAGACGATAAGATGATGTCACCATGAGAAGAATACATTTTATTGGTTATTCTAACCGATATGTAATTTCTGGTTATTTAAATGACCAACTGGGGATTCCCTTTGTATAACCTTATATATGAGAACCAATAGAGAATGTGGCATAGGCAAAATAGACCAATAGGCACATTTATGCAGGTTTAAGAAAACCGGTTTAACATTAATACGTTGCCATATTTGATAAAGCGGGAACTAAAGTGCAAAATGCATCAGAGATATGGCTACGAGGATCTGTGTGTCAACACATTGAAAACATTGGGCGAGATTACATATACGGCGCAGGCTTCAGCGCAAGAGCTGCAACCCACACCGCCCGTAATTTCACCTCACACATCGGGGTATCCAATAAGCCCCACCGGCAGTTCATTAAGTGCTGTAAGTCGGATTAACTAGCGATGTCCAGAAATGAGCATAAATACAAATTTCTGGAGTCGCTAGTGACTTACGACACTTTAGAAACTGCCGGAGCCTCAGAAAAGTAAAAAAATATCAAATCTCCCATAAAAGTCTAACACGCCTCCCAAAAATAAGCCCAACACGTAAAACACCTATATCCGCCCTCAAACCCACATCTAAACAAATAAAAGTATTAACCCCTAAACCGACAACCCCCCATAACGCAATATGCCTATTTAAACTTTTTTTTTTTTTTCAAATCTGTTTTATTGAAAATTTTGCATGGGTAAACAAAATCATCAAACTCAAGTGTATACAACAAAAGAAGGAAAGAATCAATCAATAGCAAACATAGTTCCCTAGTTACAGCGGTATACAAATTCTCAAAATAGTAACATATTTATAGAGATACTGACCATAGTATCCAAATATTAAATAATTGTAAGTCACATTATCAACAGAATTCATTAAGATGTCCAATAGGAGCGTGTCCACTATGTCCCTTAGTAGTATTGCAAAGGATTCACCATAGTACTTTCGGGTACAGAAAATAAAGCTTCAGTAAATTGTAAAAACAGTGGACAATGAAACATACTGACTTACATGAAAAACCAGGGTGAATTTCTATAGGATATATTTTCCACTGCTTATGAAGTAAGCTCAGAGGTGTAAAGAAGTGGAGTAGGGAGTTATGGGCAATGTTTAGTGAAATGGCTCAGTTTAAATGTTCACAGAGGGAAAAAATTACCCTTCGGTTCAAGAAAAGTAGTGAGAGGGTAAGAGGTTGGGGTGTGGGGGTCAGAACCTTATAGATATGGTTGTACATCCTCTTTTATTATAGTTAGGTAACTTGTAACATTTTATCCCCACGTGGTAATTTAGGATCTCTCATGGATCCCTGATCATTAGTTTTGACTAAGAGGAATTTTAAAGGTGATAGGAAAACAAGTAAAATAAGATTTTTCAAGGATGCATTTTCCTGCACCTATTTAATAGATAGGGTGTGGGGTGGGGGGGAGTCAGTGAATAAATACTATCGGAACTCACATGACTAAGCATATCTTATATTAAGAGGTGGCGTATGAAATAATAAGACACATATTATTGGGTTGAAAACATAAATCAAAAGAGGACCTTGTTGAGTTATGGAGAATGGATGAACTAAATGTTTGGGTCAGGTTTAACTAAATATAGTATATTTCAAGTCATAAACTATGAATTTTGTAGATTTAATTATCTGAAATCAAATTGCAAGTGTTATATGGGCAATAGAGAGTAAAATTCAGTCCTACGTTTTAGTTTTCCCTAATTAGGAGCTAAATGAATACTACTCCCAAGGTCAAACACTTGATGCTAGGACAGGCAGTTACAGCCAACCATAATTCTCTCACTTGGCATAACTGGCATGAAAATACTGTGTATACATACAGGTAACTAGTGCCTCCAGCCCATAATCACAAAAATAATGTAGTATGATCCGGTACTTAAGCATAAAACAGAAATTGCCATACCTATTAAGAAATTAGCTATCTATACTCAGTCAGAGTATGGGCTGGTATTAGGCAGCAAAGCTCAACACTAAAGTATTTTCAAAATCCTGTATATCAATGTTTGAACAACTAAAGACAGCACTCTGTTAATCAGGCTATACAGTTGCGGTTTGTGTGGTGAGGGCGATATTTTTCGAAGTCCTCTACGAATCAAATGAGCTAGCTCCAGGGTGTAACAGGCTGGTCTTACTAACCATATAGTAACTGCCGTAAAATCAAAGTATGCGGTCAGGCATAGGATCTCTCTGCTGCAAGTGTTCCAAAGTTCAGATAGGGTATTGTCCAGGTTACATGGACAATGCTGTTGTATGTCACTCCTCACAGGGAACTCTGATGCCGCTTCAGAGCCGCCGCTCAGACGTAATGGACAAAGGGTTCCGGGACCAGGAAATAAGAATGGTGACTGCTGATCTATTGTCTGCCGTCTCTCTCCATCCATCAGCCGATGCTTCTTTGCCGTGTGAGGTGATGTTTCCACTCTAGCGGTGTGGATAGTAGTAGCTGTGTCAGGTCTGTCTTCTGCCCTGCTATGTACTTCTGGACTTTGTATGGCTTGAGTAGTTGGGATTCGATCAAGTGCTGTCCCCATTAAATCACCGATCAGCTGTGCCCTGAAAAGCCAAAAGGAGGTCTCGATGAGGCTGAGAGTTGTTGTTTCCCATGCGTCCACGGCCGCCATTTTCCTTTTTTGGATATTTGAGATCACGCTAAGTATAGCGTCTAGGGCTGCTTCGTTAGTTTACTTTGGTGGTCTTAGTGCAAATAGTAGGTAGCCGGTTAAAACACATACAACTAGATTACAAGTTTTGCGCTATGTGTGAAAAAGCATTGTTATGCTTCATAACACTGCTTTTTCCCTAACGCCGCTATTACAAGTCTTGTAGGTATAGGTGTACTGCACACCTTTTTGGCTGTCACGCAACGTCAGTACCGCACTTTTAAAAAAGTCCTTTTTCAATGAGACTTCCATAGCACCGGTATTACGAGTTTGCCTGGGAGGCCAAAAAGTGAGCGGTACACCTTATACTGACAAGATCCTTACCTCCATCTAAAGTCAGTAGTTATGAGTTTTAAGTTACAAAGCTGTAGCATAAAACTCATAACTAAAGTGTTACAAAGTACACTAACACCCATAAACTACTTATTAACCCCTAAACCGAGGCCCTCCCGCATCGCAAACACTATAATAAAATAATTAACCCCTAATCTGCCGCTCCCCGACATCGTCGCCACTATAAAAAAACTATTAACCACTAAACCAACGCCCTTCCGCTTCGCAAACACTATTTAAAGATTATTAACCCCTAATCTGCCGTCCGCCCACACCGCTGCTATAATAAACTTATTAACCACTAAACCGCAAGACCCCCACAATGAAATATACTTAAATAAATTATTAACCCCTAAACCTTTGACCTCCCACATCACTAACTCTACATAAATATATTAATCCCTAACCCTAACGTAACCCTAACCCTAAGTCTAACCCTAACGTAAACCTAAGCCTAACACCCGTGACCCCCTAACTTAAATATAATTAAAATAAAGCTAAATAAACTTTACAATTATTACCTAAATAATTCCTATTTAAAACTAAATACATACTTAACTGTAAAAAAAAAAAAACCTAAGCTAGCTACAATATTACTAATAGTTATAGTGTAGCTATCTTAGGTTTTATTTTTATTTCACAGGTAAGTTTGTATTTATTTTAACTAGGTAGACAAGTTAGTAAATAGTTATTAACTATTTAATAACAACCTAGCTAAAATAAATACAAAGTTACCTGTAAAATTAAACCTAACCTGCCTCACACTAAAAACTAACATTACAATAAAATAAAATTAATTAAAATATTAAAAATACAATTTTCTAAATTACAAAAAAAACAAAACACTAAATTACAAAAAATTAAAAACGAAATTATCAAAAATAAAAACAAATTACTCCTAATCTAATAGCCCTTAGGGTTAGGGTTAAATTTAGGGTTACGTTAGGGTTATGCTTAGGGTTACGTTAGGGTTAGGTTTAGGGTTTAATATATTTATTTAGTGTTAGTGATGTTGGAGGCCAGAGGTTTAGGGGTTACTAACTTTAGTATCGTGGCAGCGACATTGGGGGCGGCAGATTAGGGGTTAATAACTGTAATGTAGGTGGTGGCGATGTTAAGGGTGGCAGATTGGGGTTAATATTTTTATTTAGGTGGCAGCGATGTTAAGGGCAACAGATTAGGGGTTAATAACATTATGTAGGTGGCGGCGATGTCGCACGGCAGATTAGGGGTGTTTAGACGTGGTTTTTATGTTAGGGTGGTATTTCGGAGCTGGACTGACCGTAATAGGCAGGATCAGATTGATATACTACAGGAAAATTCTACTCTGTGAAAAGCATTACTGTACTGGGCTAAAAAGCTGCACCCAGGTGGTAAATCACCATAGAACAGGCTAAATATATATTAAGGTTGGCGCTCTAGTAGAGTTGAATATAAATATAACAGAATTTGCATTAAAATACCAGATTTCATCCTTTTATTTCTTGAACTATGGATGTATCACTTTTAAAAAATAATCAAATTTCTAACTTTTAAGAGATAAAATTATCTGTTTTCAGCAAAAAGCAACACACTTAGGTTTTTCATGGATAAAATACTTTTCTATCTTTATTCCGATTTTTTTAAAAACATCCAGCCATAAATGTGACAAAGCTTGCCAAACACGGTGCAATAAAGTCTCATATGTTTCAATTGTTCAAGTTATAATCATATGACTATTGACACAGTGTCTGGTACGCCTTGTATGTTTTATATGAAGCTAATTAAAGATTGATGATGTTATCTATGCAGAACCTGTATGCTGAATGCTAATTTTGGAGGCGTGAGACTCCATTTTCCAACAACACCAGAGAACAGGTCCTTGGTATTAGATCCAGAAGTCATTGGAGCATTTAAACAAGACGTTTGGGGTGAGCTTGTAGCATTGTTATGTATTGTAAGTACAGATTAAATATAGTTCATATTTGTTTTACTGGATTTTTTCACATTCCCACTTAAAGAGCTCTTATGGGAAGGTACTTACATAACGCTGTGCTCCTGGAGTGTATTATAAACTGTGCATTTAAGTAATGCTTTATTTAGTTATGTTGTAGACACAGATTAATATTGGATTTTGTAGCTCCAACAATATGGGTAATTTCAGAAACGGAGATTATTTGGAAAAAAATGATGTGTTTCTATCCTAGAAGATATTAAAATATATACAAATATAAAACACAAAGAGAACAAGGGCGCCAAAAAGGCCTAGCACAGTCTGTATCAAAACAGTATGATATAGTGTACAGAATACTCACAAAAAAGTGCACCTCCAGGTGCTCTAATAGCAAACTGGAACTTCCCAGCCATCCAGCTGACTGATCACTGGTAGTAGGATACAAAGGTACTCCAGATGGCAGGATACACAGGTACTCAAATATTCATTCATCAGATGTCAACAATAAAATGGATCTTTATGGCAAGGTGTAATTGCATTCAAATCTTTATAAACTTAAAAGACCACGCGTTTCTCAGCCTCGCATGGCTGTTTCATCAGGCCGTACCAACTGCTTAGAAAAAGGTGTGAGAAATCAACGGAATGTTTTCTGCACTGTGTTCCAGCATGCAGCTGATTTTGCACACTTTTTCTATTTTATTATTTTATACTTCTAAACACATGCTGTATATATTTTTTAGTATTATACACCCTGCACTATTTCCCAGTTCTATAACACATAGTGATACATATAGTGATTTTTATGTACATTTCACCCATTTCAGTGCCACTCTTTTTAGAGACAATTTACCTCTTAACAGGGATAATTGCTTTAAATAGTATCTTCATGTGGTGATAATTTAATCTGCATTTCCATAGGATTGATTTAATTAAAATGTGCCTTGAATTAATTAAGATTGTTTTTCTGTGCTGTAGAAGATATATTTATTTTTACTTGAACAAGTCTTGTTAAAGGTTGACACATTCCACAAAAAAAAAGGAAAAATTGATGCCATTTCTATTGTACATCTTAATATGAGACTAATTAAAGGGACATGGAAGAAAAATTAAGGTCCACATAATTTAAAAAAGCATATCATAAAAAACCTTTCCAAATAAAAATTACTTCTTTTTTCTTGGTATCCTTTGTTCAAATTAAATGTTATTCTTTCTATGAGAGCATATTAAGATAGGCTCATGAGCATGCATATGTTTTGACCTCTATATGTATAAGAATTTTACAAGCAAAGAGAAATATGTATATTTTACAACAGATGCAAATCTGCTTTTTTTTGTTAAATTGTATGCACTAGTCTAGCTGAATAATGAGAATGTCATTTTCACTTCCATGTTCTTTTAAGCATTCTTAAACTAACTATAAAGAATAGAACAAGATGTTGAAAACAGTGGCCTAGATTATTAGTAAAGTGCTATTGATAAAGCATTATCAATATTCCTGGCCTGTGCTCAGAATAGCGTACAATTTGGTATTACAATCTATGGTAAAATTGAATAACTGAATATTTAGCGTGCCCTATACTTTCAATAGATAGCACAGTCATGCTGTTTGGAATTTTATGCCTCACTTGTTAGCCCTAACATTAATCATTTAGTAATGCTCTATCAGGATTGGACAGGGGAAGTTATACACATGAATGGCCAGACCCCCTTTGCATCACTGCAAACAAATGAGCTGATTTGTCAAAGGATCTCAGCTCGTTCTCTCTTTCCTGCGTTCTCTGACCCTTTTTTTGCCCTCGAAAGTGCTGAATGAAAGCAACTAAGAAACATGGGTTAAAAATGATGTTGCACCAAACACAACATAAATACATTAAAATAAACTATTACACTTATATAAACACTATCTGATAAAAAAAATAGTCATATAGGGGGCGGAGCCTAGCCATGATCTGAGATGGCCGCATTCTAGAATTGCTCTGTAGTCCCCTGTGTCTTTCACCTATCATCTAGTGATCCTACCATCACCTTTTACCCTTTACATTAAGGGGTAACATAGCACTAGTCCTTAGAATCCTGAAAACAGCAACCTAAGGTGTGGGGGGAGCGCACTCCCTGAAGGTTACATGAAGTGGATACCGGACCTGTCAGCCGCACATGAGAGCTGCAACTTACCTAGCTATCAGCCCTACACACGAGTAGCCGCTGGACCGCCTGCTGTGGGCCTCTGCTGAACCATCCGATACCTCCTGAGACCCCGCGGACACCCACACTGACCTCCGATATACCCGTATCCCAGCACGGGCCCCCAGGGCGATAAGGCAGTGACCGCGGGACATTGCAGAGACTCTGTGCTGCAGGCCCCCGGCGCTAATTACTGGGGCATAATACTTACAGAGCTACTCAGACGGAGTCCTTGGCACACCACTGACCGGAAAGAATCCTACCATAGACCGGCGGTAGAGGTAGGGGCCCGAAGCGGGCCTTCTGATATATAACCCACATGGGGGCTTGGGGAGGATATTGCGGTTTAGTGAACTGCTGCTAACTCTGGTGCCGACTCTGGCCTACGGGCCTTTCCTTTCCATATTTTAACATATAAGCAGCAATATGCAAGGTATAAGGGGATAACCGGCCGCAGAACTAACTGACTGTATGTATGGGTGCTGATTGTAGCAGATTGTGCCCTAACTGTGTATACATCAGACACCCTCACCGCTGCACAGGTGCCTTTACAATTGAAATACAAAGGCTCAGAGCATAGAACTGGTTGGGAACATTTAAAACAAAACACGTATTTACAGCAGTTTACTTTTACAGAAGTGTTATAAGATTTCATCATTCCCAGACTCCTGGTCAGTGTTTGATATGGCCAGTAAGAGAAACCCTAAGCCCCCCAGAAGCACTCAGTCCTCTAGTATGGAGAGCTACCTGATTTCCTCAGATTCCGCTCCCCCACCCAATAAACTGCTGTCAGAATTGCAGTCAAACCCCCTTCAGTCACAAGAGGAAAGGCTCTGCACACAATCCCTCAATTACCTTACTAAAGATGACATCACACATCTATCTTCCAAAAATGCAATGCAAGATTTTAAAAATATGTTTGGGGAGCTCAAAAGGGACATAGTGGCAGTAAAACAACGTGTCACTCTGGTTGAAGAAAAACAAGAGACATTAAGTTCTGACATGCAGCAACAATCTAGCCTTTTACAAGAACAAGAGGGAACAGTCCTATCTCTCATGGATCGTATAGAAGACCTTGAGAATAGGAGCAGAAGGAGCAACCTCCGCCTGCGGGGTGTCCCTGAATCAGTAGACCCTCCAGCACTATTGTCATACATTCAAGAGTTCATTAAATTCCTCAAAAACAATGAGACGGCACTGGATGTGCAGTTGGAACGTGCACACAGGGCCTTGCGCCCCAAACCACCTAGCAGAGCCCCACCCAGGGATGTCATTTTGAAGTTTCTAACTTTCAGAGATAAGGAGGAGGCCTTAAGACACGCTAGATCACGGCACCCACTCACATTCAAGGGCTCAGAGATCCAAGTATATTCGGACTTATGTCCCACAACCTTACAAAAACGCAGAGACCTGAGACATGTCACGTCAGCCCTAAAAGAAAACAGGATTCCATATAGGTGGGGGTTCCCCACTTGCCTAATTGCCACGAAAAACAACACCTCTCAGGTCCTTAGGAGTCCTGACGATCTCCCAGCGTTTTGCCGGGCCCTAGGCTTGGGAATTATCCCTCATCGCCCTGAAGAAGCTGCCCGTCCGGCCCCAGGTGAGGCGGGACACAGAGAAAATCCACATAATCCTGGGCGATAGCTTGGGGCCGACAAACTTTTGTTTTTGGTCTGTTTCCTGTTATGAGGTCTAAATAGACTGCTCACTGGTCCCCTACGTGACACAAAGTTTAATGTCTCTCTGGTTCTCAATGGGACGACTTGTCCCGCATGGGTTTCTTGATGCCCAATCCATTCACAGGTTTGAAGTTACACTGTGTATAAAGAATTATTGACTCCCATTTTTTGAACTGATATGTCTTGATATTAATGTTTGACTAGATAATGCACCTCAGTGTACACTGAAGAGATAGACATGTCACTGTAGCTCGGAGCCCAGAGGCAGGAAGGTAGATTTTCTCCCTTAATTTTTTTTTTCTCATATCCCCCCACAGGAAGTCATATACAATGTGTAAAATTGATACTGTATAATCTAGACATAGGATTAATGCTTACTGTTTTATAAAAACATGATAAATTGTAACGCAACAAGATCATGTGGTTTTTTTTTTTTGTTTTTTTTTTTTTTTTATCTCACCCTCATATTAGGTTCAATGCTATATATTTTATCTGGAGTTGATTTTGCGTGTTCCAGATATATGTTTATTCTGTTCCAGATATATGTTTTATGTTTAATGTTTATTGTTTATAGCGATGTGTTGAACTGTATTTATGCACTGTCATACCATATTGCCTGTGATTGGTTGTAGGTAACAAAATAGATCAAGGTTCAAAGCTTCACCTGACCTTTACAATATGCCCGTTAAATGGTGGAATTCTTAATGAGCACTTAGCATTTCATATTATCCAAACTACAAGTTATATGCATAGCCAGGGAGATATTAATAGTATGGACAAGAGTCAGGACCTTCCATGCCGAACCCTACTGGCGTCTCGGCTTGTACATTTTTTGCACAGGAACAGTCACACTTAAACACAACTAGGCAAGCTTAGTGGAGAAGGGCTTAGTCGGGCTATAACTCCCACATCATCAATATTCGTAGGGAATATATATAGGACATCTTACATGACCTTAAGGATCCACTAGATTAAAAAGTTACACGTTCACTGTTTTTGTTTTTTATCCATGTGAAAGACAGAGGGACAACTACCCCCAATAGTTAAGGTAGTAGTTACAGTCTCTTTTTTTCTGGAAAGGAGGATAGTGAGGGAGGGGTAAGGGGGGAAAACAGACTTGGTGTAGATTGATTTTCTTGCAAATACACTGCTTGAATTGTCTTCTCAGTGAGGGCACTTTTTTCTCCCCTTCTCTCCTGATCCCTCTGTTCTTTGATTTCTTACTTCCCTTCTCTTTGGTATTGTCTTCTTTTTCTTCTCTATTCTTTTTACCCCCCTCTTTTTTTTTTTTCTTTTTCCACTCCCTTTACCTCCCCATTATACGCACTCCCTACCCCTACTCCTTGAACTCACTGTACAGCCTGCTCAGTCAACATGGCGAGCCAGCTTTCTAGAGACAGACCGCACCCGATAGAACTCATAACCATTAATGCAAAGGGAATCAATAGCCCTTCCAAGCGCTCCATAATGCTAAAAGACATGCAGAGGCTGGGCGGGAACATAATCTTCGTGCAGGAAATGCACTTTACATTAAATCACGAACCTAAATGGTATAATCGATACTATCCTGTTGCTCATTTTGCGCCTGGCCCTAAAAAAAGAACGGGGTGGGAATCCTTTACAGTGCAGACACACCTTTCCAGTTAACACAAAGCTATATAGATCCAGAGGGTAGATTCATGATACTTGTGGGCTCTCTATACGGTAGGCCACTTACTCTGGCCAATGTGTACTGCCCCAATGCCTCCCAGCACATTTTTCTCCAACGGGTTACCCGGAAACTTCTCGAAATGCAGTCTGGAGTTCTTTTCCTGGGAGGGGATTTCAATGCACCCCTTAACCCCATCCTTGATACTTCCAACGGTCTCTCCAGCACCCGCATAAAACGCTTAAACGTATGGCAGTCTCACTGGCAGAGCTAGCGATCCATGATATATGGAGCACGCACCACCCATCTGATCAGAATTATACATTCTACTCTCACCCACATCGAAAGTATTCCAGAATTGATTATCTATTTACAGACACTACAGGTCTGATTGTCACCAAATCTAGCAAAATTCACACGATTACCTGGTCCGACCATGCACCGGTGGCTTGCTCCATTCGGTGGCCAAATGTCCCTATCACACCGTTTGTGTGGAGACTTGACGACACGTTCCTCGACGACCCGGTGTTTGACGCCGATCTTAGGAGAGCAATAGCTGAATTCTTCCACCTTAATGCAGGCGATGGCTTGGATGATGCTACTGTATGGGAAGCACATAAGTGCACCATAAGGGGGCTACTGCTGGAGCAAAAAGCAAGGCTAAGGAAAATAAGAAAAGATCGATATAACACTCTGTTATTACAAGTTGAAAAAGCAGAGCAGTTTCATAAAGAGCATCTGAGAGATGACTCGGGGCTGGAACAGTTGACATTAGCTAGGAAAAACCTGCTGCATTTTTTGCAGGAGGATTATCAGAAACAGGCCCTTATCCTATGTCAGCTTTACTTTGAACAGGGTGACAAACCTGGAAAGCTGCTTGCTAGAGCGATCAACAGGAAAAAACTAAAGGCTTATGTTCACCACATGATCGGCTCAGATGGTGGATCTGTAGCAGATGCTAATTCCCTTCCCTTTATAATCTGAAAGGTTCGGCCCGGGACGGAGATGCCCTGCTCTCACGGCAACAGGCAGAGGAGGAAACACGTGTCTACCTTGAGTCTGCTGACCTCCTGACAATCACGGAGGAGGACAAGGATCTTTTAGACTCCCCGATCACAAGGGAAGAAGTACAGAAAGCAATTAAAGACCTCCCGTCGGGCAAAAGGACCTGATGGTTATGGACTAAAATACTATAAAAAATATGCTGAGATTCTTGTACCCGAGTTGACAAACTTGTTTTCCTCCCTGTCGAGCACGCATAAGCTCCCTAGATCTATGCTTGAAGCTCACATAGCGGTCATCCCCAAACCTGGGAAGCCTACTGACAGACCCGAGAATTTTAGACCAATATCTTTGCTAAATTCGGACGTAAAGATTCTAGCAAAAAATATAGCAGCGCGCTTGAATAGACTACTTCCTGACTTGGTCTCTGCTGACCAGGTGGGCTTTATACCGGCCCGGGAGGCTAGAGATAATACTCTTAAAATACAACAGATGATAACGTATGCACACATCCACAACCTGCCGCTTTCTCTGGTCACTACAGACGCAGAGAAGGCTTTTGATCGGGTTAGTTGGACGTTTATCCGACTGACCTTGGAGAAGTTCGGATTCGGCCCGGGCATTATTAACACCATAATGTCTTTATATTCTGCCCCGAATGCGCGTGTGAGGGTGAACGGTACTCTCTCAGACACTTTCATGATTAACAATGGGACGAGACAGGGATGTCCCCTATCGCCCCTTCTTTTTGCTCTTACCATTGAGGTATTGGTGACCAAGATTAGGCATAACCCATCGGTGAAAGGGCTACTAATCGGCAAGACCGAACATTAAATTATCGATGTATGCCGACGATATCCTCTTAACGCTCTCAGACTCCGCGACATCCCTGAAAGGGCCACTTTTAGAAATCAAAGCTTATGGAACCGTCTCGAACTTCCTTTTGAATCCCTCGAAATCCGAAATTATTAATATCTCGGAATACCCGGATCTCTTTGCTGCTTCCACAGTGGATTGTCCTTTAAAGATAGCCAGGCAGAGTATAAAATACTTAGACATTGCATTACACCCCACGCTCCTGAGATAATCGACCTTAATTACAAACGAATATGCGACGACATCCTAAAGGATCTGTCTAATTGGAAAAAGAAGACAATCTCTTGGCTGGGTCGTATTGGAGTAGTTAAAATGAATCTACTGCCAAGAATACTCTACATCATGCAGACAGTCCCGTCAATTGCGTTATCTCCTTATCTCCATAGTATCCAATTGGGTATTGAGGCATATATTTGGAACGGGATAAGACCCAGAGTAAGGAGAGCCACATTGTATTTATCTAGGGAAAGAGGGGGACTCGGAGTCCCACTCCTAAGAGAATATCAGACCGCCATTTTTCTCCAGAGAGTAGTGGAGTGGAGCCGTAACTCTCGTAACAAACTCTGGATTCAAATTGACAATGAGATACTGCAGAGAGGAAATGTGGGGGCCCTGGCCTGGATAACTGCTGAAAACCGCCCGGTTTCTGTAGCTCAGTATCCAATGATCTCTGACACCCTAAAGACCTGGGACAGACTGCTGAGTAGAGATACATACATCTCAACTCCCATCTCACCAAACATACCTATACGGGAAAACCCTGATCTGCGGTTGGAGCTCCCAAAACGTGCTGAAGGAGAAACGTATACTCTAGCTGAGACAGCTTTCTCTAATATCCTTCAACACAATAAAATTAAAACCCAAGCTGATTTGGTCGAATGGGACCGGACCATCTTTGCGTCCTGGTTTAGAGTGTCTCAGGTCACTCACTACCTTGACACCTGTAAGGATCGCGGGGCACTGACAAGACACAGAACGCCCTTCGAACTATTTTGCACTGTACAGCAGGCACCGGGTCATCTAATCTCTCATATCTATTGACTCCTACTGAGCAAAGGAGGCACAGTCCTCCCGGCATTCGCCTCTGCGTGGCAAACGGAATTTGTATTAGAAATATCCACTAGGGATTGGCTAAAGATCTTTGGGAAGACAAAGAAAGCATCTATATCAGCACGTATCCAAGAAACGCACTATAAACTAGTAAGTAGATGGTACTTGACACCCCAAAGACTACGAAAGATTTACCCTAACACAAACGGGTGTTGCTGGAGGGGCTGTGGAGGGGAAGGGTCCCTCCTTCACATATGGTGGACATGTCCACATATCCAGCCTTTCTGGGAGGGGGTGCTGGGGGAATGAGTAGAGTCCTGAGGATCATTATCCCTCCTAAGCCAACATATCTGATATACCATGGGTTACCTAAAATTCTTGGAGTAGACAAACATCTACTTTTCATGGTAATGCTAAACGGTGCCAAAGGGCTTATCCCAGCGCATTGGAGGAGTCCTCAAACTCCTACGATTACGGAATGGAAGCATAGAGTGGGGGATTTGCTTAGATTGGAGCGTTACCATTTTCTTAAAACTGGAAGGTTGGCTACACATGAGATGATGACACTGACATGGGAGGGAAAGGGATTTTGATCATTTTGACCCTTTTGCGTCACAGGTGACCCTTCTCTAACCTCCTACCCCTCCCTGTTTTCCCCTTCACCTCTGCCCTCCACCCCCCCACTCCCCCTTTTTTTTTTTTCTCTTCTCCTCTCTTTATATCTGCCACTCTTTGTCTCCTTTCTCCATCTTTACTCCACTCTATTATGCTCAACTCCCGTCACTCTGGACGGGTGGAGACCACAGGTCTTATGCTATCCTTCAGTGGTATGAGGCAAGCCTACTGAAGAAATATTTATCCTTATATGTTTAAGAACCTGTTGTCAAGCTCCTAAGTTTATGGTTTGTTTGATTATATAGATTTTTCAGTTCTGCGAACATGCTGTTTGTAGAAACAAACTCAAGATTCATAGACTAAGTTGGTAAAGGTCTCACCTCTTTTAAGCAAGAGTGCCTGATACAAATGTTTATTTTCATTTGCTGAGTTATGTATCATAATGTATAATCTTATCAGAATCTGTATGTCAATGTTTATGACTGTATACCAACCATATAAACACTCAATAAAGCTTGTTTGAGAAAAACAAAACAAAAAAAAACTGTAAATTGGCCTAGCATAACTACCAGTTGGAAACCTGAATTACAAATTTAAAAGAACACTAAAAAAGAATAAAAAAATCTAGAGTTGCTAGGGATAATAAACGCTAGATTGCAGAAAATAGAGAACACTAAGCTTACAGAAATAATGAATGAATATTATTTTTTATAGGTAAAAGAGCTGTTTAATTTAGGGCAATGCCCTACAAAAGGCCCTTTTAAGGGCTATTGGTAGTTTATTGTAGGTTAGGGGATGTTTTTATTTTGGGGGGGCTTTTTATTTTTATAGGGCTATAAGATTAGGTGTAATTGTTTTTATGTTTGATAGTTTTGTTTGTTATTTTTGTAAGCTTGGTGTTTTTTATTTTTCGTAGTTTGGTGTTTGGTATTTTTGGTAATTTTGGATTTTGGCATTTTTTTTGTAGTGTTAGGTTTTTTTGGGTTTGTAATTTAGGTTTTTGATTGGTAGTATTATAACATATAGTTATGTTGGGTTAATTTATAGTTTAATGTTAGGTTTATTTTTATATCACAGGTAACTTTTTATTTATTTAAATATAATTATATTGTAATTTTAATTTAAAGTTAGGGGGTGTTAGGTTTAGGGGTTAATAGTTTAATTTAGTGTTTTGCAATGTGGGGGGGTGGCGGTCTAGGGGTTAATAGGTTTAGTTTAGTAGTTACGATATGGGGGGCTGGAGGTTTAGGGGTTAATACTTTATTTTAGTGTTGGCGATGTGGGGGGACGGCGGTTTAGGGGTTAATAGGTTTATTAAGGTGTCGGCGAGCAGTGGATTACGGGTTAATAACTTTTATTAGTGTCGGCGATATCGGGGAGCGGCGGTTTACGGGTTAATATATTTAAATAGTGTTGGAGATGTGGGTGGGTGGCAGATTAGGGGTTAATAACTTTGTTTAATAATCGCAAAATGGGTGGGTGGCAGATAAGGGGTTAATAGGTTTAATTTAGTGTTTGTGATGTGGAAGGGTGGCGGTTTAAGGGTTAATAGGTAGTTTATGGGTGTTAGTGTACTTTGTAACACTTTAGTTATGAGTTTTGAGAAACATTTTTGTTGCAAACTACTGCTCTCAGATGGCGGTATGGATCGTGTCGGTGTGGGCTGTGGCGCAGGCTTTTTAGCCTAAACGCACAACCTGTAATACCGGCGCTATGGAAATCCCACACAAAAACATCATTTTTTGAGTGCGGAATGGACGCTGCGTTACAGGCTGGAGTGCTTGCGTTGCAGCTATACCGACACGACTCATAATATGCGTTCCTGGTCATTCCAGCATAATGGCCAATTTTTCAGCGTTAAAAGCCGTACCGCACCTTAACGCAAAACTCGTAATCTAGGTGATTGTTTCTAAGCGCAAAACCCTTTTTTTTTTATAATGACCTTAGTGATTTTGCTAATTTTTTTAAAATTATACTAATAAAAATTAAAGTGACATAGAACAAAAAAAAAATATTTGATGATTCGTATAGAGCAGACAATCTTAAACAACTTTGTGATTTGCTTATATTGTCTATTTTATGTTGTTGTCTTGGTATCCTTTGTTGAAAAGCATACCTACTCGGAGCTAGCTGCTGATTGGTAGCTGCAAATATATGCCTCTTGTCATTAGCTCACGAGATACTTCAGCAAGCTCCCAGTGGGACATTGCTGCTTCTAAAACAAGGGATACCAGGAGAATGAAGAGAATTTGATGGTAGAAGTAAACTGAAAAGTAACTTACATGTGTGTGCTCCATCCGAGTCATTAAAGAAAATATTTGGGTTTGATGTCCCTTTAAAATGCACAACTGTGTATTTCAAATTCCAGTTTTATATCACGTTAAGATTTCTATTTTTTCAGGGTTTTTTGCATATATTTTTTTGGTTTTGCATATAATGTTTTAAATGTACAGTTTACAAATTCAATAAATGGAGAATTGCACTTCTCCATAAAGTTCTGTAGTAAAGGTTTTTAAGATATACCATGAAAAAATAAATAAAAAAAAAATAAAAAAAAAAATAGTCATATAAATATTTAATAAAAAATATTGATAAGGCTTCAAAGGTATATGGTATATGGTCATGTAATTGTGAAGGACTAAGATATACTGTATATACTATATGTATTTATGTATGTATATATATATATATATATATATATATATATATATATATATATATATATATATATATTTATATATACAGTATATATATATATATATATATATATATATATATATATATATATATATATATATATATATATATATATATATATATATATATATGTCTAAATAATAATTCCATAATAATATTTAATAATGTGTTTTACTGTGTATTTACTGTAAATATTTCACATTCCAATGTTCTTCACATACTTGAAAATGTTATTTTTCTTAAATACATATTTCTTTATACACAGTGTATATACATATGTATTTACCTATAAATATACAGTATATCTACTCTTATAGATATATAGGTAAAGATATATATTTTAATATTTCAATAACGTGCTTCTAGATCAGTGATTTTTAACCTTTTTTTTGCTGTGGCACACTTTTTTACATAAAAAAATCCTGTGGCACACCACCATCCCAAAATTTAAAAAAAAATCACACATTGTAGCCTAATACAGCATATATATATGCACATAGACACAAACACGCACATACTGTATGTATTGTGCTGTTATGCCATGCCTCCTACAAACTACTCCTGCACTGGGAGTAAAAAACAAGCAAAGTTTAAAAAATATGTCACACTGTTGGATCTCTCACGGCACACTGGTTGAAAAACACTGTTCTAGATGACAAATTCTTCATGTACACAAACCCGACAATGCGTTAGACCTACATTGCGAAACCCAAAGTGCGTTACGCATATTTTGCATTCCAATGTTCTTCCCATAGAATTTTTTTTCATTATTAAATATATAATTCCATATATCTCTGATAATGTTAATGTAAATGTTTTTTCTATACCTATATATCTATAGGAATAGATATACAGTTATATATATATATATATATATATAAATATTTATTTAAACTAAAAATAACATTTTCCTGTATGTGAAGAACATTGGAATGGGAAATTTTAATAACTCCTGTCAGGTTAGCGTGCGAGCGATAAGTATTTTTTTCTTCTGCGCTCTTCATTAAAGTCTTTGGGGAGAATAAGTTAGCGTGGCCCTGAAGTTAGCATGAGTTGGGATTTGCTCACACGCAAAAGTTTCACTTTTAACTTTTAATAAGCGCTCTAACTTGCATGCTCAAAAATATTACTTCTAGTGATGTTAATGCTTGAGCGGAAGAGCTAAATATTTCGCCACTTGTAATCGAGCCATAGGTTTGGTACAATTGCGTTTATATGGGCTTTCTGTTTGGCCAAAAATTGGTTTTGGGTTTGTTACTTTTATTTCCAATGGGAATTTAACAAAAATCTTACATTATAAAATTTGAACAACTAAAGAACCTATGTTTTAATGCCAACAGAACATATAGGGGTCAATTACAATCCTTTTTTAAAAATGTATCTAATGGTTTTTCTACAAAATTAAAGTCTATGGGGAGTTGTGCAGTTAAATAATTTGATAAGCTTTTATAAGGATCTTCCCTATAATTCGCTAATTTGTTTAAGCCTACCTTGCCCTCTCTGGACCTCATGACTTTGTGATTTGCATCTGACCCTTTTTAGTCAAAGTAAATGAAAGTGGCTGAATATCCTTTAGTATCCCACCTCCCTATAACATGTTAAGGCTTGATTGGACAAGCCTGTTTTACTAAAAACAACATTTACTGCCTGACTTTCTATCCCAGAACATCAATCATTATTAATACTATGGCAGAATTGGTCAGGGGACATAAACACATGAATGGTCAGACCCCCTGTACACCAGTACAAACTAAGGAGCTGAATAGCCAGACGTAAACAGCTCCTTTGCCACTTTCCTGCACTTTTTTGGTGGCAAATGGTAGGAATGAACAAATAAATTGATTTGGTTAAGAGATTGTTTGTTCTATAATGTACTCATCTGCTCTTATAGTGAGAGAATCAAGAAACTAGCATGAATATGGATGGATTTGTATTCGTCCAAAGCCCAAACGCTTATCTCTAGAATACATAATTATGTCTGGCAAGTATGTATTGGTTAACATCCTTTCTAGGGCACTTACCGCAACAATAGATGTTAATGGCAGGAAAGCCCACTAATGATATGCCCGGAAAGATAGGTGAAACGAGACTCAATGAATTTCAAACATGATCGTGCCTTGACAATGAGGTTCTTCTGCAAGTGCCTATGAATCTTGCCAGTGCAACAGTTATGGCAGAAATTAATTAAATATTGATGTTGCCTGTCTAGTTTAACACTTTTTGTCACTAAACCATTAATATCAATTTATGACAATTTTGCAATTTCATAATTTTGAGTAATTTTATAATCAACATGCTTAAGTGTCCAACACTTCATTGCAATTGTAAATAAACATAATGATGTGCGTACTTAATTTATATTTGTTTTGCAGATTAAACACGTGGTCAGTTTATTCTTTGTTTTGGATTAGAGAACTACTGTCAAAATGTCTCATGCAGTTATAGGGGGCTGTTAGTGTGCTAAAGGCACATGAAAACGTGATAAATGTGTTATCATGGTGTTTTCAAATGGGTTGGAATGGATTTAAATTTGAAAACCCAAGGAAAGATACTAATTGGGATGGAGGACTATGTTTTCAGTAGCTATTTTTAGTGTAAACATTTGTTTTAATTTATTAAAGCATAGAAACATAGAAACATATAATAATATAATAATACATAAGTGCCCCAATAGCTATGAGTGTCTTAGAAAAAAGTAATACTTACCTTTGATGTTTCAGACACTCGTCCACTGAAAGCAGACAGCCAAACCAATACTGAAACATATCAGCAGAGGTAAAGAGATAGGAGTATGTTGAGCTGGAAAGGGAGGCAGTAGATGAATCCCTGCGACCAAATTTACAGAGAGCCCATGAAAAGGTTTTTTCCAGAAGTGAAAACATGGTAACATGAGGCAGTACTCCCTTCACTTCCCTCTGACAAGCACTGTACTCTAAGGGAAACCAGACTTCAATATGCACTGAACCACCTATCACTGAAGAACATCATACTTCAACCACCTCCAAAGGAGGCAAAGTTTAAACTGAGATATGAGTGAGGTAGGTGGGGTATTTATAGGCTTTGAGGTTTGAGAAACTTTACCTCCTTCTGGTAGGAATGTGTATCCCATCAGTAACAGCTCGTGGACTTTTGCCACCTATACTGAATAAATATATTTTAATGGCAGATAAGAACCATAGGCCCAACAAGGCTGCCCAAAATTTCGTAAAATGTTAAACTTATTTAGGTCATCACAGCATAGCCTTATGCTTATCTCAGGCATTCTTGAGGTCCCTCACAGTATTTGTCCTTTCCACCCTTTCTGTGAAGAAGAGCTTCTGCAAATTACTCCTGAACTTACTACCCATCAGCTTGAGTTCATTACTCCTTATTCTGGAATTGTTCTTTTTCTGAAAAATACTTAGCCTCAGCTTTACTAAGCCACTTAATATACCTCAAAGTTACTATCAAATCACATCTTTCCCTCTTTTCCCCCAAACTATACATATTTAGGCCATTGAGTCTTTCCTAATAAGTTTTATGTTTAGACCATGTACCATTTTAGTAGCCCTCCTTTAAACAGTATACAGTTTGTTTATAGCCTTAGGGAGATAAAGGGGTATATTTATTATGGGTTGAGTGAACATGATTCGCTATAGCGAATCATGTCTGCTTGACCTCGCTAAATGCCGACAGCATACGGTGTCGGCATTTAACATTGCACAAGCATTTCTGGTAAAATGCTTGTGCAATGCCGCCCCCTGCACATTCGGGGGTGTAAATCATCCGGATCGTATCTTACGACCACTGCATCTTAACATCTGTTTCCGGCAGGCCAGAAACATCACGTGGAATACCTTTACCAATACAAATAATCATTCTAGTGGCCTTACCCACAGCAATACTACATTGTTTAACAAAGTTCTAATATCTGAAATAATAATTCCCAAGCATGTAATTTTAGCACTATTGATCCTGCAAGTTTATATTTTTAACACCTTAAAGTCTTGCTTGGGAGCCACAGAGAACTGCTTCTATGAATCACTGGCTATGCCTGCTCATAACCTAGAGGGACTTTTTTGTGGCTGCCAATAGGCCTTTTTCTAGTTTCTAATTACAGTAACAGGATTTTTATTGTTTCTTTTACCTGAAAACAAGTTATTGGCTTGTCACAAGTACCTATACTTAACATGGGAAAATCCTGTTCAATGTGATCACAATCCAAATTTTTAGCACCATTTTGCAGTTATCAAAATTGACAGCTAAAAAAACACTATATGGCAAAAAGTATGTGGACACCTGACTATCCCACCTATATAAGCTTGTTGGACATCCCTTTCCAAAACTAAGGGCATTAATATGGAGTACCCACCATCGTTTGTGGTTATAGCAGTCAACATTCTTCTGGGAAGGCTTTCCACAATATTTTGGAAGGTTTCTGTGGGAATTTGTGCCCAATCCCCCAAAAGAGCATTTGTGAAGTCAGGCACTGATGTTAGACAAGAAGGTCTGGGTTGTAATCAGCATTGGAAGCACCCAATTGGCTAAAATGTCTTTGTATCCAGTAGCATTAAGATGGCCCTCCACTGGAACCAAACGGCCTAGCATAAACCCTGAAAAAGACCCACCATGCAATTATTCTTCCTCAACCAAACTTTACAGTATGAAGTCAAAATTCAGGATTTTACTGCATGCCATTTTATATATGAAGAATCTTATGTTTCTGTTTGTAGTTTATTTATTTTTCCCTCTAAAATAATAATTAAAAAAAACACCTCTGTAGACTTTTAATAATAATTTTAATAAAATAATAATGTCAGAATATCTGTGAATGTTATTAAATTATATATATATATATATATATATATATATATATATATATATATATATATATATATATATATATATATATATAATTTATTTAATATATATATATGGTTGTATACGCCAAATAATTAATTTTATTTGTAAAAATCCAGATGTAACAGATCAACACCCTCTCTCAGTCATCAATGAAACATTTGGTCTAAATAGTTCAGGCAGTCATTTCTTAGATCAGTGGGCCACTTCAAAGTAAATATTAGCATTTTGAAACCCTCAGAGGTATATGCCCAAGATGGGTAAGGAACTCACAGGCCCCCTGTGGGGAATAGATGGTCCATCTGTGGGAATGGTTGAAACAAACATGTTCAGAGAATCCAGCTGTCCTCATCTAAGTGCTAAATTGTCCCTGCTGAATTACAATACACATCCTCATTTCCAGACAACCCTATGTACATTTGATAAAAAATTATCTATATAGTTTTAAAACTATTTAATACATGCCTTAGACTGTATTAAATGTCTATATGTGGATCTGGGGAAATGCAATTCAGATTGTAAAGGATTAAATAACAATTGTAGTAATCCCACTTTAAAATATGTAACATATTTATATTTTTTTTTCTGTCTTCCAGACATCTAAAGGACAAATTGGGATTCATATGTTGAGTTAATAAATAGCAATACAGTCAATTTAAAATGTCCAATTTTAGTAACCTATTCCTTTATATTTTTCAGGCACCTAATAAGTACACATGTAATTGGTATTTTAAATAATATCCTATGTGTTTTGTACTCTCAAAGAGAGATATACAGGTATGAAATATTAATCGGTATGGGATAGTAATCCAATGTATATATAATTATATGAAAATGACATATGTTTGCTGATCTCAAGGTATGTATGTCATATTAAGATGATTCTGGGGAAAGTAAATAATCGACAATGTAATTGCTTATTGGTATGAACGCTAGAAACATGCTTGTATTTAGTATTGGAGTAATCAGAAAAATTACATATTATCCCATCTATAATTAAAATTGTAAGTGATTAATGCAAAAAGTTATAGTATGTTAAATAATCACTATATAGGGAGATATTTGGATTAGCAGTGATTGATGGTGAGACTGTATTTTCTGGTTGTCTGCTGCCCCCTAGGGGATTGGAACTGGCATGACAGCCAAATAAATTGTCTATTAGAACACATGCAGGCGTCTCCCAGGTGACCAATGAGATGTTAAGATCCAAGGACGAATCACAGACAAGCTTCCGAAGGGCCTATCATATCATTTAACCAATGATTAAGATAATATAAGCTGAATGCAAGAGGAGAGAAGGAAGGCTGGCTGACTTTTTTCTGAACTCTGGACTGATAAATTGCTGCGTTGGGACACAGTCACTTTAAGAAAATTGGGCTACTTTATCTTATCCAAATTGCAAATACCCTTATTTCATATGAGGTGAAACAAGAAGTATTGGATGCTGAAATATTGATTTGGTTATTTTTGGTGAAGTATACGCGATTGATAAATATATGTATAATATTTAAATCAAATGTATTTGGTAACTATAACTAATTGCAGTTAGTAGATTTAAAAGGGCACTTCGTATTTTAGCTTGCATTCATAGTCCTGTGTAGTCTTAACTAGTCACTCTTGTAAGCTAAGTAATTAATTTATTTTCTAGATAAATATCCTTTGTGTTGCATATTTCTTAGTCAGGCCCATTATTGTAAATAAATCTTTCTGGTGTGCATTAAGTTATTGGTAACTATATTATATTTTAGAACTTGCATTAATTGTAGCTAAAACGAGTTTATTTCAATTCAGAGAAATTGACTGCTAAAGCATCTTGTTATATCGTTTAACTAGGCACTCTAAAGTTGGTGACCCATATTGTGGTATTTCATAGTGGTATTTTAATGCAATTCAATTGTGAATAAGGTTAATTCTAGAGGTATATTTGGTTTGCTTTGTAAAGAATATTATAACAGTTTAAACTTGTATAGTTTGATTCATATCTGGTTTCCTATAAATATAATTCAATGTGTCTATAAATTTAACTAATATAAAGAATTTAGGAATTTACATTAATTTTATTGTTTTGTATATGCATTTTATTGGGGGTTTGTTTAAAGAATAATTATTAAATATATTGTATTATAACCCAGCCATATACTGACAATATTTTTTGTAATTATGCTTTTATTCAGTAAAGACAAACCCCATTGTGAGACTCTAAAATTTTAGAGGCTACATTCTTTCAATGATGTACACCTTGTAGCTTTGCGCTTTCATTATTTTAAAAAATCCGTTAAAGAATATGATAAAATGTGAGTTACTTTCTTCTTCAATGAAATAATTTCTTTTACTTTTCTTCTTGATTGAAAATGAAAATCTTGTAAAATCAGGAAATGCTTCCTTCCCAGTTAATGCATGGAAAACTTATACAATAATAAAAATGTAAAAACACTTTTAGCAAACATGCCCAGTATACCCATCTTGCCCATATACAAATGGCATTAATGTTATATATTTGGATTTGGAACATAAGAAGTTTATTTTGAACATGTTAATTTTGATTAGCATGATATACTGCACATAATATAAATCCAAACTACTCAAATATAAATGTTTTTGAGCTGGCAAATTTGCCTTTTTTTATTGGGAGTATGAATTTCGATCCTGATTACATAACCTTAAAGGGACATGAAACCCACAATTTTCATGATTCAGACAGAACATATGATTTTAAGCAACTTTCCAATTTACTTCTGTGATCTAATTTGCTTCATTCTCTTGATATCCTTAGTTGAACAGCATGCATAGGTAATATAAAAAATAAAAGGAAGTGCACTAGATCCAAATTAGTTTGCTTGCTAAAGGTGCTAGCAGTCCTTTACAAATATGCCCAAAAAGTACAAGAAAGAGCAAGTACCAACAAAAGTTCCCTGCTAAAGAAGGACAAAGGCTGCACTAAAAAATACAAACGCTTTATTACATAAAAGAGAGCAGCATCGTTATATACCAAAATGCCCACTCACAGTCTAAAAAATATATACACACACACAAAACTGCAATAACAAACATAGACCAACACAGAAAAGAGCCAAATACAGCGAGAGGACTTAGTTAAAGGGACACTGAATCCAAATTTTTTCTTTTTTGATTCAGATAGAATATGCAATTTTAAGCAACTTTCTCATTTACTCCTATTATTACATTTTCTTCGTTCTCTTGCTATCTTTATTTGAAAAAGAAGGCATCTTTGCTAAAAAAATTTTTGGTTTAGAACACTGGACAGCACTTGTTTATTGGTCAGTTAAATTAATCCACCAATCAGCAAGAAAAACCCAGGTTGTTCACCAAAAATGGGCAGGCATCTAAACTTACATTCTTGCATTTCAAATATAGATACCAAGAGAATGAAGAAAATTTGATAATAGGAGTAAATTAGAAAGTTGCTTAAAATTGCATGCTCTATCTGAACCATGAAAGAAAAAAAATGGGTTCAGTGTCCCTTTAAGCTTAACCCCACATATTTAGCATGTAACAACAAGCTGTCCATATGTTATTATTATTTATTTATAAAGCATCAACAGATTCCGCAGCGCTGTTCATGGGTACAAAGATAAAAGTACAGTACAATACAATATAAAAGACACCAAAGTTTAACAAACAAATACAAGGGGAATTGAGGGCCCTGTTCCTGTGGAAACTTACAATCTAGATGGGTAGGAGGGTGAGAAACAGGAGGTGGGGACTGCAAAGGTGAGAAAGATGTTAGTGTGGAGTTAGATGAGGGCAGCTATTAGGCAAGTGGAATTCATTTGTTACTCATTTGGAGGTAGTCTTGCCTGAACCAAAGGGTCTTTAGGGAGCGTTTAAAGGAGGAAAGGTTAGGGGAAAGTCTGACAGCTTGAGGAAGTGTGTTCCAGAAGGTTGGTGCTGCACGAGAGAAGTCCTGTAGTGGTAGCATGGGAGGAGGTGATGGTAGAAGGTGCAAGAAAGAAGGTCACTGTTGGATCTTAGGGGGCGGGCTGGAGTATATTTGTTGATGAGTGAGGACAGGTAGAGGGGGGGGGGCTGCATTGGAAAGGGCTTTGTAGGTCAGAGTGAGAATTTTAAATTTAATTCTGCTGTGAATGGGAAGCCAGTGAAGGGACTTCTTCAACTCACTTCCTCTTTCGGCCTGTCACAATGGACTGACTCTCCCACTCACAAAGATGGTCATCCCCTTGATCTGATTTTCACCTATCAATGAACTATCTCAAATTTAACAAACTCCCCTTTTCCTCTCTCTGACCATCATCTCCTAACTTGCAACATCACTTCCCTACCTACAACTCCCCCTCCCTCTACCCCTCACACCAAATTTCACAGAAGCACTAAGTCATTAGATCTGCAACAGCTCACTAGCTCTCTCAAACCTCTCCTCTCATCCATCACCTCCTTTTCCTGCCCTGACCAATCTATCTGCCAGTATAACTCCACCCTTACATCGGTCATTGACAATCTGGCCCCTCCAACCAATGTTCTGAAATTCTGCCCTTAATCTCTATAAGCAACAATACTTCTCTAATCTCATCTCTACTCTTTCCTCTAACTCAAAACGTCTGTTCTCGACGTTCAATACTCTTCTCCCCTCACCCCACCTCCTAATATAACCACTCTCTCAGCTCAAGATTTTGCCAGCCACTTCAATAACAAAATTGACTCCATCAGAAGTGAAATCAGCTCTCAACATACTACCAATCTCTCACCCCCTCAAAAGCTCACAATTATCCAAAACCCAAATATCCAAAAATGCAGGTCTTTTGCCCCTGTTAATGAGAATGAAGTTTCTGCCCTTATACTGTCCTCCCACCTCACTACCTGTCCCCTCGACCCGATCCCCTTACAGCTACTCCCCTCCCTCTCTTCTACCCTCACCCCCATACTCACACACATTTTCAACCTCTCCCTCAGCACTGGTATATTTCCCTCATCTCTAAAACATGCACTGGTCACACCTATCCTTAAAAAAACTTCCCTCGAACCAACCTCCCCATCCAACTACCACCATATTTCCCTACTTCCTCTTGCTTCAAAGCTCCTCGAAAAGCTAGTATACGCACGTCTATCCCATATCCTTACACTAAACTCTCTTCTTGACCCACTGTAATCTAGATTTCATCCCCATCACTCTACAGAGACAGAAATTGTCAAGGTTACCAATGACCTACGTATAGCAAAATCTAAAGGCCACTTCTCTCTGCTTATCCTCCTTGACCTGTCTGCAGCCTTTGACACTGTTGACCACCCTCTTCTGCTCCAAACCCTCCAATCCTTTGGCATCTGCGAAACAGCTCTCTCATGGTTCTCTTCCTATCTGACAAACCGTACATTTAGTGTAGCCTTCTCTGGAGCATCCGTTACCACTTTCTGTTGAGGTACCTCAAGGCTCTGTCCTCGGTCCCCTTCTCTTTTCAATCTACGCGTCATCATTAGGTTCCTTAATAAAGTCCCATGGGTTTCAATATAATTTGTATGCCGATGACACCCAAATCTACCTCTCTGCACCAGACCTACCTCCTTCCTTACCCGTGTCACTAACTGTCTTTCTCATATCTCATCTTGGATGTCCTCTCACTACCTTAAGCTAAATCTCTCCAAAACTCCTTATTTTTCCCTCTTCTTCCAATGACTCCACAACCAAAATTTCTATAACTGTTGATAATTCCATCATTACTTCTACCCCGCATGCCCAATGTCTTGGGGTTACACTTGACTCAGATCTTTCCTTCACTCCTCACATTCAGTGCTTGGTTAAAGCCTGCAGCTTCCACCTTAAAAACATCTCAATTAGACATTTCCTTACAGAAGATACAACTAAGATTTTAATCCACTCTCTCATTCTTTCCCGCCTTGACTACTGCAACTCCGTTCTCTCTGGTCTACCTAGCTGCCACATAGCTCCTTTACAATCCATTATGAATGACTCTGCCAGGCTCACCTTCCTTACTCGTCGCTCTTTATCTGCTGAACCTCTCTGCCAATACCTTCACTGGCTTCCTCTTGCCTCTAGGATTAAACACAAAATCCTCACTCTGACATACAAAGCTCTCAACTGCACTGCTCACCCCTACATTTCAGAACTTGTCTCCAGATACTCCCCCTCCGGTCCCCTTCGATCAGCTCAGGATCTCCTCCTCACCTCCTCTCTTGTTACTTCCTCACATCCCCATTTACAGGACTTCTCCAGACTCCCTGCCTCGCTCCACAAGACTCTCCCCTAGTTTTAACAGCTTCAAGCGCTCCCTAAAAACTCTACTATTCAGTGATGCTTACGAACAACACTAACCTTTTATAACTCCATTGCTTTCCCCTTGAACCCCTTAGAATATAAACCTATGAGCCCAGCTGTTTGCAGATCACCTTCATAAGAGCCGACTATGTTTACAGCACTGCGGAATCTGTTGGCGCTCTACAAATACCTGATAATAATAATAATAAAAGCAGATACAGAGTGTCGGGAAAGGTGGATTAGCCTAGCAGAGGCATTTAGGATGGATTGAAGAGGGGAGTGTCAGGGTGCCAGGAATCAGACTGAGACGAGAAGTGCAAAAATAATCACACCTTTATTAATAACAAAAAATAATAAAAAGTCCACAAAACAAATAACAAGCCAGGAATCAAAACCAGAGCTGGTAGTCAGACGAGCCGAGTCAGGAGCCAAAGCGAATAGTCAGATGAGCCGAGTCAGGAGCCAAAGCGAGTAGTCAGACGAGCCGGAATCAGGAACAAGGAGAACAGCAGAGTCAGAAACAAACCAGGGATATCAGACAGCCAGGAAATACACAGGAGCTCTCACAAACAGGTCTGCGACAATGCAAGGGCAAAGCATACTGAACAGAGGTCCTTTAAATAATAAGTGATGACATCACAATTCTGAGAGTGCTTCCTGTCTCACACTGATGATGTACACCAGTCTGGCCATAAAAGGAAGTGCAGGAAATGAGCAGCATCACACAGTATGCACCAGAGTCAGCAAAAGAGGTGAGTAAAATGGCTGCCAGCAGCACATGGCAAACAAAGCAGGGAAAAAATCCTGACAGTACCCTCCCCTCAATGACCCCTCCCCCGCGGGAGGACAAAAGGCTTATTGGGGAAACGGGCATGGAAGGCACGGAGGAGTGCGGGAGCATGAACATCAGAGGAGGGAACCCATGAACGCTCCTCCGGACAGTAGCTCCTCCAGTGAACCAAATACTGTACGCGGCCCCTGGACATACAAGAGTCAATAATGCTGCTGACCTCATACTCCTCATGGTTGTAAACAAAAATAGGATGGGGATGAGGCAACACAGTGGTAAACTGATTGCAAACCAATAGTTTCAAGAGGGAGACATGAAAAACATTGGAGATGCGCGTTGCAGGAGGAAGGTCAAGAGCGTAGGCAACAGGATTAACCCGTCAGAGTATTCGAAAAGGACCAACATAATGGGGAGCCAGTTTATTGGAAGGCACACGAAGGTTCAAGTTGCGGGAGGACAGCCAAACTCTCTCACCAACCTGGTAGGAAGGTGCAAGCAGACGACTACGATCGGCCTGGGACTTTTGGCACTGCATAGAACGATCAAGGCAATCCTGAATCTGCACCCACATCAAACGGAGCTGCCGAAGATGCTCCTCCAAAGCTGGAATACCCTGAGACATGAATGATTCTGGCAACAAGGATGGTTGAAACCCATAATTCGCCATGAACGGGGATAACTTGGAGGAAGCATTAATAGCACTATTACGAGCAAATTCGGCCCAAGGTAACAGTTCAGACCAATTATTGTGGTGATCTGAGACATAGCAATGGAGGAACTGTTCCAGAGCTTGATTAGACCATTCTGCAGCCCCATTGGATTGAGGGTGATATGCCGAGGGGAAGGAAAGCTGGATCCCCATTTGAGCATAAAAGGAACGCCAAAATCTGGAGACAAACTGGCTACCCCAGTACGACACTATCTCCTTGGGTAACCCATGTAAACGGAAGACCTCCCGGGCAAAAATTGAAGCAAGCTCCTGAGCGGTAGGCAACTTCTTCAAGGGAATGCAATGTGACATTTTAGAAAAACGGTCAACCACCATAAGGATAACAGTATTGCCATTGGAAACAGCGAGCTCGACAATGAAGTCCATGGAATGATGTGTCCAAGGACACTCACCATTAGCAATAGGTTGAAGAAGAGCCACAGGAAGACGTTGAGCAGTCTAATTCTGTGTACAAACTGAGCAGGAGGCAACATACTCAGCAACATCAGAATGAAGACCTGGCCACCAGAATTGTCAAGTGACAGACCACATCATTTGGTTCTTGCCTGGGTGACCTGCGGCTTTAGGATAGTGGTAAGCATGCAAAAGTTTAGTTCGAAGATTCTCAGGAACAAAACACTTACCACTAGGTTTCTCAGGAGGTGCATTGGTTTGTGCAGCCAGGATCTCCTCCCCCAAGGGAGAAGTCAAATTAGTATGTATGGTAGCCAAAATATGGTCAGGAGGTATAACTGGAGTAGGTACAGACTCCTTCTTGGACAGAGGGGAAATTGTCGGGAGAGGGCATCAGCCCTAACATTCTTACTACCAGGCAGGTAGGAGACCACATAATTAAACCAAGACAAAAATAGCGCCCATCTGGCCTGTCGGGGTGACAAACGTTTTGCTTCAGATAGATAAGTTAAATTCTTGTGGTCAGTAAGAATGAGCACTGGAACGCTAGTACCCTCAAGAAGATGCCTCCATTCCTTGAGTGCCAAAATTATGGCCAGTAATTCCCTGTCGCCAATTTCATAATTGCACTCAACTGGAGACAATTTCTTAGAAAAGAAACCACACAGATGCAAGGAACCATCAGGCGTAGGACATTGAGAAAAAAGGGCACCTACTCCAGTCTCAGACGCATAGACCTCAAGAACGAAAGGCAGGACAGGGTTAGGATGAGCCAGAAAAGAAGCAGCAGCAAAGGCAGTCTTAAGACTATCAAAGGCCTTAATGGCAGTAGGTGACTAATGGAGTGGATCATTCTCTTTACGGGTCATGTCTGTGATAGGTTTGACCAAGGAAGAAAAGTTTTTTATAAACGTTCTATAGTAATTGGTGAACCCCAAAAAACGTTGAATAGACCGAAGACCAACTGGGCGAGGCCACTGCAGAACTGCAGATAACTTGTCAGGATCCATGGAAAACCCTGCAACGGAGATAACATAACCTAGGAAGGTTACTTGAGTCTGATGGAACTCACATTTCTCAAGTTTACAAAACAGGCCGTTCTCACGTAGTCTCTGAAGAACCCGTGTAACATCAGAACGATGAGCCTCAAGTGTGGGTGAGTGTATGAGGATGTCGTCTAAGTACACCACAACACATTGTTGCAACATATCTCTTAGGGCATCATTAATAAATTCCTGGAAAACAGCAGGAGCATTACATAGACCAAAGGGCATTACAATATACTCATAATGCCCACTCCTGGTGTTAAATTATGTTTTTCATTCGTGGCCCTCCTTGATCCTAACGTGATTGTACGCTCCTCTCAAATCAAGTTTAGTAAAGACCGTAGCTCCCTTGAGGCGGTCAAAGAGTTCCATAATGAGCGGAATAGGGTAAGCCTTCTTAATGGTAAGACGATTAAGACCTCTATAATCAATGCATGGTCTTAACTTGCCACCCTTTTTCTTCACAAAGAAAAAGCCAGCCCCTGCAGGAGAGCAGGATTTGCGGATGATCCCCCACGACAGAGCATCGGCAACATACTCCTCCATAGCACAATTCTCCGCAACAGACAGAGGGTACACCCGGCCCCGAGGAGGAATGGCTCCGGGTTGCAGGTCTATGGCACAATTGTAAGACCAGTGAGGAGGCAACGTATCGGCACGCACCTTGTCAAAAACGTCTAGGAACTCTTGGTACTCCTCTTGGACTCTTGGAGCCAGGGATAACCCAGAACAACCGGAAAATGTGCGGAGTTTATCATCTGGAACTGGAGGGCTTCAAATGGAGAGCCCCAACAGCCATGGATAACGGAGCAGTTTCGTGAGTAACGAGTGCGGACTGAAGGGGCCTGCCATCAATGGCCTCAATAGCAAGCAGAACGGACCGAGGCAAAACAGGAATGGAGTGCTTTGATACAAAAGCACTGTCAGTGAAATTGCCCGCAGCACCGGAGTCAACAAGAGCCTGTGTGACTATGCAGGAGTCCACCCAGGAAAGGACAACCGTGACCAAAGGTTTCTCCTTTAGTGATTCCGGGGACGAGGATAAACCACCCAAGGTCTGCCCCCGACAGGACCTTAGGTGTGAGCGTTTCCCAGCCGTGTAGGACAAGACTTCAAAAGGTGGCCCTGTAACCCACAATAGAGGCAGAGCCCTTCCCTCCTCCTAAAGGCCCCTCCGCCATGGAGAGATGCGTGAATCCCAACTGCATCGGCTCAGCAGTACCTGGTGACTTGGGACCAGGAGGCATGGGAGGAGAGGAAGGCATGGGTGGGAACGAACACGTAGGAGACAACGGAACAGGAGGCTTCCGCAAGCGCTCCTTGAAAGGGCCTCTCTCTGAGTCTGATGTCAATTAGGATCAAAAAAGACACCAATGCCTCGAGATCATCTCGTAAATCTCTGGCAGCAACTTCTTCTTTAATCGCATCAGAGAGCCCATGAAAGAAGACGGCAACAAGGGCTTCATTGTTTCAACCTACCTCTGCGGCAAGCATACGGAACTCAATGGCATACTGAGCAACAGATCTTGTACCTTGCTGAATGTACATGTCATTTAGCAGCAGAGGAGGAGCGAGCTGGAACATCAAATACCCTTCGAAAGGAGGCCACAAATTCAGGGTAATTTGAAATCACAGGTTTATTAGTCTCCCACAAGGGATTAGCCCAGGCAAGAGCTGTGTCAGAGAGTAACGAGATGAGAAATCCCACCTTAGCTCTGTCAGAGGGAAACGCCTGAGGTAACATCTCAAAGTAAATGCCCACCTGGTTCAAAAACCCTCTGCACTGATTAGGATTGCCTCCATATCGCTGAGGTAGAGGTGCAGAACTGGGCATGCTCCTGGTAGGACTAGGTGCAGCAGCGGAAACAGGAGCAGCCATAATTTGCAAGACACTTTGGTTCAAATGTGCAGTGCGATTCAGCAGTGTTTGCAGGGCTAGTGCAAATTGATCCAAGCTGTGATCCTGTTCATCCATCCTGGAAATTATGGCAGGTAAAGGTGGATTATTAGCACCATCACGATTCATGGCCGTTGTGTAAATGTCAGGGTGCTAGGAATCAGACTGAGATGAGAAGTGCAAGCATAATCACACCTTTATTAATAGCAAAAAATAATAAAAAGTCCACAAAACAAATACCATGCCAGGAATCAAAACCAGAGCTGGTAGTCAGACGAGCCAAGTCAGGAGCCAAAGCGAGTAGTCAGATGAGCCGGAGTCAGGAACATGCAAGGGCAAAGCATACTGAACAGAGGCCCTTTAAATAATAAGTGATGACATCACAATTCTGAGAGTACATCCTGTCTCACACTGATGATGTACACCAGTCTGGCCATAAAAGGAAGTGCAGGAAATGATCAGTATCACACAATATGCACCAGAGACAGCAAGAGAGGTGAGTAAAATGGCTGCCAGCAGCACATGGCAAACAAAGCAGGGAAAAAACCCTGACAGGGAGAGGCGGGAGAGAGGGAGGTCAGTTAATAGGTTATTACAGTAGTCAAGTCGGGAAATTACCAGGGAGAAGATTAGCTGTTATCTGGTAGTTTCAGCACTCAGAAACTGACGAATTTCGGAGATATTGCGTAGGTGGTTTTGACAGGATGAAGAGAGAAATTGGATGTGGGGTATGAAGGAGACATTGGAGTCAAGTTTAACTCCTAGGCAACAGACTTGGGGTGATGGAGAGATAGTGGTGTCACCAACAGTGATTGAAAAGTTAGATACCGGGGTAGAATGAGAGGAGGGATTAGAAGGAGCTCAGTCTTATAAATTTAGATTTTTAGGTGGTGAGAGGCCATCCAAGAAGAAATGCCAGATAAGCAGACACTGATGTGAGAAAGGACAGAAGGAGAGACTGCAGGGGTGGATAGGTAGATCTAAGTGAAAGTCCAAAGAATATGGCAGCAATAAGTGGTTTTTAAATGGTCTTTATTGGAGCACAACAAACAAAGTAGCAGCAACGTTTTGGGAGCTTCCTCCCTTTGTCAAGCGTTTTGTGTCTGTACATATATATTTTAGACTGTGAGTGGGCATTTTGGTATATAACGATGCTCCTCTCTTTTTTCTAATAAAGCATTTGTATTTTTGAGTGCAGCCTTTGTCCTTCTTTAGCAGGGAACTTTTGTTGGTACCTGCTCTTTCTATTGTACTTTTTGAGCATACATAGGTAGGCTCAGGAGCAGAAATGCATTATTGAGAGCTAGCTGCTGATTGGTGCCTGCACATAAATGCCTCTTGTCATTGGTTCAACAGATGTGTTCAGCTAACTCTCAGTAGTGAATTTCTGCTTCTTCAAAAAATATACCAAGAGAATGAAGCAAATTTCATATTAGAAGCAAATTGAAAGGTTGTTTTAAATCACGTGCTCTTTCTGAATCATGAAAGAAAAACTTTGGGTTTTGTGTCGCTTTAACAAACAAAAACATTTTCAGAACGTTCGCGGCTACAGTTATTTTTCTTTAGAAGTAATTTGGTATTGTGATCAATCGAAAAACACGCTGACAAAATCAGCCAAATTTGAAAACTTGATACCAGGATCAAATATTTGAAAGACTATGATTGACCACATTGACTTACAAGGTAATTTGTGCTTTAATGACTTAGAACATGTCAATGTTGCACTAAAATGCCCCTTTAATAATAATATCACATTTTAATTCTTGATTTTTTAGTCTTTTACGTAAATATACAAAGCATTAATTACTACCTACTGCTGAATGAGTTGAGTTTATTGCATAAAGAATCTATTTTTAATTAAATACATTCATAAGCCTCTCAAATGAATTCACAGCATTTCTATAAAGGGAAAACCTTTATATACATATTAATATATCATTAATATTTTACTAGAGTGTTTTAACTATAAAGAGATGCTATGTATTTTCATGCATTTGTGTCTGGCAATATTTTGCATCTGAATGCAATTTAATAGTTAACTTTAAATAGAATCATCTTGAGAGTTTGATGGTCCTGATAAATAATACAAATAGAAAACATACTTTAAAGAGGAGAAAGACCATTTACAGAAAAGGAGTTATGGTTTCCCCACGCAATAACATTTGAAATAGTAATATCTTTTTATATCTTTTTTTTTCCCAGCTGTTGTGAGAGATAATGAAGATGGCTTTTGTATCTTTTCAGTTGATTTTTAAAGGGACATGAAACCCAAACTTTTTTGTTCACGATTCAAATAGAACATACCATTTTAAACAGTTTTCAAATTTACTTTGATTATCAATTTTGCTTTATTCTCTTGGTGTCCTTTGTTAAATGAGCTGCAATGCACCACTGGGAGCTAGCTGAACACATGTAGGACAATATTACAAGTCGTGCAGCCAATCAGTTGCTAAAACACTGTGCGCATTATGGCTTTTTCGCATTTGGGGTTGCACAGCTATTACAAGTTGCAAAATAACGTATTTTGCGCATGCGTTAAGCCGCATAATCCAAACAGCCAAATTGCGTGCGCGCCACTTTTACTTATTCCCCATAGAAGTCAATAAAGAAGACAAATAGAAAAAAAAAACACTAAAACCATAATCTGTTGCACAAAGCCCATGACGTATTCTCCTCGAAAGTGTACATAAAATGGAAATATTTCATATTGCAAAAATGTTTTCAGAACGGAATAGGTTCTATTTCTTTCTAAATAAATATTTCTCAATATATGTGATGATTTTCGGACAGATATATCTATAGCGAGATATGTATATGAATATTTATATGTTTAGTTATCTCGAGATCTATATGCGAATATCTCTTTGAAAATTCTTCTGAAATATTGTTTCATGTGCATAAGATTGTAATGTAAAATATTTTCATTATCTCCATAGTTAAAGATATGTCTATACATATAAATCCATGTTTCTCAATGTATGTGTATGTATGTCAATGTAAAATCCCTTAGTCAGCATTTTTTTTAACACCTGAGATCTCCTATCTTTGAACCCTTATAACTTTTGTGTGCAATATTGTTATATATTTTTTTTTATTAGACAGTGTTAATATGAGTGTAACTGTACTTTGTAATGTATTTTTGAAGTGTTTCGTGAACCTTTTATGTTGCAGAAAACTGTTAACTACAGCTCTTCGAGCGCGAAAAGGATTGTTGCGCAATAGCAATTTTTCAAGACTTGTAATAGCTGAGCAATGGAAATTGATTGCGAAAAGACCATACAGCGCGCAGAAAACTCATAATGCGTGACTTGTAATCTTGCCCATAGGAAATTAAATATAAGTCAAAAGTATATTCATAAAATAATCACAATTTGTTCTCTAAAACTTATCAGCATGTTTAAAAGTCATACGGCTAGATTTAGAGTTCTGCGGCCAAAGGGGTGCGTTAGCTACGCATGCTTTTTTTTCCCCGCACCTTTTAAATACCGCTGGTATTTAGAGTTCACAGAAGGGCTGCGTTAGGCTCCAAAAAAGGGAGCGTAGAGCATATTTACTGCCACTTTAACTCTCGATACCAGCGGTGCTTACGGACGTGGCCAGCTTCAAAAACGTGCTCATGCACGATTCCCCCATAGGAAACAATGGGGCTGTTTGAGCTGAAAAAAAACCTAACACCTGTAAAAAAGCAGCGTTAAGCTCCTAACGCAGCCCCATTGTTTCCTATGGGGAAACACTTCCTAAGTCTGCACCTAACACCCTAACATGTACCCCGAGTCTAAACACCCCTAGCATTACACTTATTAACCCCTAATCTGCCGTCCCCGCTATCGCTGACACCTGCATATTATTATTAACCCCTAATCTGTCGCTCCGTACACCGCTGCAACCTACATTATACCTATGTACCCCTAATCTGCTGCCGCTAACACTGCCGACCCCTATATTATATTTCTTAACCCCTAATCTGCCGCCCCCGCTATTGCTGACCCCTGCATATTATTATTAACCCCTAATCTGCCGCTCCATACACCGCTGCAACCTACGTTATCCCTATGTACCCCTAATCTGCTGCCCCTAACACCGCCGACCCCTATATTATATTTATTAACCCCTAATCTGCTGCCCCCAATGTCGCCTCCACCTACCTACAATAATTAACCCCTAATCTGCCAACCGGATCTCACCGCTACTCTAATAAATGTATTAACCCCTAAAGCTAAGTCTAACCCCAACACTAACACCCCCCTAAGTTAAATATAATTTAAATCTAACGAAATAAATTAACTCTTATTAAATAAATTATTCCTATTTAAAGCTAAATACTTACCTGTAAAATAAACCCTAATATAGCTACAATATAAATTATAATTATATTGTAGCTATTTTAGGATTAATATTTATTTTACAGGCAACTTTGTAATTATTTTAACCAGGTACAATAGCTATTAAATAGTTAATAACTATTTAATAGCTACCTAGTTAAAATAATTACAAAATTACCTGTAAAATAAATCCTAAAAAAACCTAAGTTACAATTAAACACTACACTATCAATAAATAAATTAAATAAACTACCTACAATTATCTACAATTAAACCTAACACTACACTATCAATACATTAATTAAATACAATACCTACAAATAAATACAATGAAATAAACTAACTAAAGTACAAAAAATAAAAAAGAACTAAGTTACAAAAAATAAAAAAATATTTACAAACATTAGAAGAAATATTACAACAATTTTAAACTAATTACACCTACTCTAAGCCCCCTAATAAAATAACAAAGACCCCAAAATAAAAAAATGCCCTACCCTAATCTAAAATTAAAATAGAAAAGCTCTTTTACCTTACCAGCCCTGAAAAGGGCCCTTTGCGGGGCATGCCCCAAAGAATTCAGCTCTTTTGCCTGTAAAAAAACATACAATACCCCCCCAACATTACAACCCACCACCCACATACCCCTAATCTAACCCAAACCCCCCTTAAATAAACCTAACACTAAGCCCCTGAAGATCTCCCTACCTTGTCTTCACCACGCCGGGTTCACCGATCGATCCAGAAGAGCCTCCGATGTCTTGATCCAAGCCCAAGCGGGGGGCTGAAGATGTCCATGATCCGGCTGAAGTCTTCATCCAAGCGGGAGCTGAAGAGGTCCATGATCCGACTGAAGTCTTCTATCAAGCGGCATCTTCAATCTTCTTTCTTCCGGATCCATGTAGTTCATCCCGCCGACGCGGAACATCCATCTTCACCGACGACTTCCCGACGAATGACGGTTCCTTTAAGGGACGTCATCCCAGATGGCGTCCCTCGAATTCCGATTGGCTGA
The DNA here is from genome assembly GCF_027579735.1 of Bombina bombina. Lineage (NCBI taxonomy): Eukaryota > Metazoa > Chordata > Amphibia > Anura > Bombinatoridae > Bombina > Bombina bombina. Next base: position 1,009,488,146 of record NC_069503.1, read on the forward strand.
TAGGATTCTATCAGCCAATCGGAATTAAGGTAGAAAAATTCTGATTGGCTGATGGAATCAGCCAATCAGATTCAAGTTCAATCCGATTGGCTGATCCGATCAGCCAATCAGATTGAGCTCGCATTCTATTGGCTGATCGGAACAGCCAATAGAATGCAATCTCAATCTGATTGGCTGATTGGATCAGCCAATCGGATTGAACTTGAATCTGATTGGCTGATTCCATCAGCCAATCAGAATTTTCCTACCTTAATTTCGATTGGCTGATAGAATCCTATCAGCCAATCGGAATTCGAGGGACGCCATCTTGGATGACGTCCCTTAAAGGAACCGTCATTCGTCGGGAAGTCGTCGGTGAAGATGGATAAATCCGCGCTGGAGGTCTTGAAGATCAGCCGGTCGTCATCGGATGGAAGGACATAGAAGATGCGGCTTGGATGAAGATGTTTGCCGGTCCGGATGTCCTCTTCTGCCCGCTTGGATCAAGACTTCAGCCGGAGGATGGATGTCTTCAGCCCCCCGCTTGGGCTTGGATCAAGACATCGGAGCCTGGACGGATCGCTGATACCCGGTGTGGTGAAGATAAGGTAGGAAGATCTTCAGGGGCTTAGTGTTAGGTTTATTTAAGGGGGGTTTGGGTTAGATTAGGGGTATGTGGGTGGTGGGTTGTAATGTTGGGGGGGGGTATTGTATGTTTTTTTTAACAGGCAAAAGAGCTGAATTATTTGGGGCATGCCCCGCAAATGGCCCTTTTCAGGGCTGGTAAAGTAAAAGAGCTTTGAACTTTTTTAATTTAGAATAGGGTAGGGCATTTTTTGTTATTTTATTAGGGGGCTTAGAGTAGGTGTAATTAGTTTAAAATTGTTGTAATATTTTTCTAATGTTTGTAAATATTTTTTTATTTTTTGTAACTTAGTTCTTTTTTATTTTTTGTACTTTAGTTAGTTTATTTAATTGTAGTTATTTGTAGGTATTGTATTTAATTAATTTATTGATAGTGTAGTGTTAGGTTTAATTGTAACTTAGGTTAGGATTTATTTTACAGGTAATTTTGTAATTATTTTAACTATTTTAGCTATTAAATAGTTCTTAACTATTTAATAGCTATTGTACCTGGTTAAAATAAATACAAAGTTGCCTGTAAAATAAATATTAATCCTAAAATAGCTACAATATAATTATAATTTATATTGTAGCTATATTAGGGTTTATTTTACAGGTAAGTATTTAGCTTTAAATAGGAATAATTTATTTAATAAGAGTTAATTTATTTCGTTAGATTTAAATTATATTTAACTTAGGGGGGTGTTAGTGTTGGGGTTAGACTTAGCTTTAGGGGTTAATACATTTATTAGAGTAGCGGTGAGATCCGGTCGGCAGATTAGGGGTTAATTATTGTAGGTAGGTGGAGGCGATGTTGGGGACGGCAGATTAGGGGTTAATAAATATAATATAGGGGTCGGCGGTGTTAGGGGCATCAGATTAGGGGTACATAGGGATAACGTAGGTTGGGGCAGTGTGCGGTCGGCAGATTAGGGGTTAATAATTGTAGGTAGGTGGCGGCGACGTTGGGGGCGGCAGATTAGGGGTTAATAAATATTATGTAGGTGTCGGCGGTATTAGGGGCAGCAGAATAGGGGTACATAGGGATAACGTAGGTGGCGGCGGTGTGCGGTCGGCAGATTAGGGGTTAAAAAAATTTAATAGAGTGGCGGCGATGTGGGGGGACCTCAGTTTAGGGGTACATAGGTAGTTTATGGGTGTTAGTGTACTTTAGAGCACAGTAGTTAAGAGCTTTATAAACCGGCGTTAGCCCAGAAAGCTCTTAACTACTGACTTTTTTCTGTGGCTGGAGTTTTGTCGTTAGATTTCTAACGCTCACTTCAGCCACGACTCTAAATACCGGCGTTAGAAAGATCCCATTGAAAAGATAGGATACGCAAATGGCGTAGGGGGATCTGCGGTATGGAAAAGTCGCAGCTGCAAAGTGAGCATTAGACCCTTTCCTGACTGACTCTAAATACCAGCGGTAGCCCAAAACCAGCGTTAGGAGCCTCTAACGCTGGTTTTGACGGCTACCGCCAAACTCTAAATCTAGCCGATAGTTTGTGCTATAAATCCATTAAAATTTCAAGGGTTGGGGGCAGAGTTAACTGCCGTGCTGAACAGCAGCATCTTTCAGGAGCTCCTGGATAAGAAGATCAAATTAAGCCATAAAAAGGGTATTAAATTACACTAATTTCATATCAATTACCACCAAACCTGTGACAGAAGGAGATTATATCATTCCCTTACAAGATCAGCTGATAATTTAGGCTGAAGAGAAGAGACAGGGGAGACTACCGCAGCTGCCTAAGCCACGCAAGCCCTGCCGACACAACCGGCTAAACTAAGGACTATCTCCTCACTCCGGACCTGCTGCCAGACCACCACCTGACACCAAAGGAGCGATTTGTGACCCCGGAGGGTCGGGGCTCCGCTCCGGGGCCGATACTGCAAGCAGCGGTGGTTCTGGAGGCGGACCGACAACAAGCCGGACTGTGGTCGGAATACGGAGGGCAGAAGTGTACAAGGTGAGAGTCTTATTGGGAATAGCCCTCTTACCCCCAATACGTAATATATTCTGACCCGGAGCCATCCTGATCTCATACTGCACTCACTCACTGGGACACACGAGGGGAGGATTTAAGGCGCGAACAGACACCATCTTAAGTAGCGCATGAGAACTCCCATGTGGGTATAGTGAAAGAGAACCCGGATAATACCAAACTAAACAAAAGGCTTTTGGGACTCTTGAAATTAACGCTCAAATAAGTAAAACACAGTGCATGAGAGGATCAAATTTAACAACTATCCTGAGACCACACGCTAAGCACTAAAATAAACCGAGCAACAGGTCATATTATTTGCTGACAGCCTAAACAAAAACTAAAGCAGCGGATTACACAAGAACTTTATAGCCAGTAAGACAACATATTTTAGCTGCTGAGCTCACACAGGAGCTTATTTATCTATTTGACCCACTTCTACAAAGTCTAACACTTCACTACAGGGCTACATAAAAGAACCACGCTATTAACCCTGAAACACACCCCTGAAATAGGGATACAGAACTAATGCAGCAATAAATGCAGTTATCATAAGCATGCCCTGATTGCAAGCAAGACTCATAGACACATCTCAGAGCTCAAGATATAAAACCATAAAAGACAGCCGACCCCCCAAAAGAATAACACCTGAACATTTAGGAAAATAGCTGCTAGATCTACCAACTGACATGTGAATAACCCTTCAAATAATATTGGGGATGAAGATACTTCAGCTAACATGCCACTACAGCACCTCGTGACCGCTTTTGCCATGAATTTGCAATAAACTGCCTGCCCACTTGTCTCTTTCCTTAAACTGCCTACTCTCATATCTACATTACAGAATATACTGGGTCCTGTTAACTATCACGAGTGTTTCCAAGAAACATTTCTTGCAAACTAACCGAAACTTTCTCTTACCTACACTCTTTCACCCTCAAGATGACATCGAAGAGAAATACAAAAGGTGAGAAAACAGTAAAACCATCAACAGTATCAACATTTTTTAAACCCTCCCAGACAAACAAACATCATGCGGACACAGAAATCGAAGATGAATCTGACACCGAAACACATCAACTTGCACAAGATGAAAGTCCACTAACAAAAGCTGACCTCAACAATTTAGTGTCCAAAAAAGACATCGCTGATAATTTTGAAAAACTATGGGAGAAAATCGACTCCATCCATTCATCAGTGACTAGTAGCCTAACTGAAATCAAATCTGATCTTTGCGAAATGGGCAACAGAATGGAGACATTACAAGATCAAAAAGATGCTATGGTGGAACAAATGGATGAAATGGCGCAAACCATGACCACACAACAACAAACATTCGAAGAACTCCAAGATAAAATAGAAGATTTGGAGAATAGGAGCAGGAGGAACAATATCCGCCTAAAAGGAGTCCCAGAAGAAATACTCCCCACGGATATACCAACATATCTCACCCAACTCTTCACTCATATCACAAACTCTCCTGCTGATTATGTCTTTCATGTAGAAAGAGCTCATAGGGCTCTAAAACCCAAGCCTAAACCAGGTTTGCCCCCAAGAGATATCATAGTCAAACTAACATTCTTTCCTGACAAAGACAGAATACTACAAGCGGCAAGAAAACATCCAACTTTCAAATACCAAGGCAACATTATTCAGTTTTATCAAGATCTTAGTGTGCGAACACTACAGAGAAGAGGCACTCTACGCCCCCTTACCACCCTACTTAGGAAACACCAGATACAATATAGATGGGGGTTCCCATTTGCTTTATACATCATAAAAGACTCCAAGACGATCACGCTTAAAGACTCGGAAGATATCCCTGAGATCTGTAAGATTTTGGCTCTGGAGTCTCCTAATATTCCAACTCCCACACCAAATTCAACAAGAGACAAGGACCCAGGCAGGCAACCGGATCTATTCAAATGGCAGAAGATGAATCACAAAAAACAAAAGACCAAGGAGATAGGAGGGAAGATTTCCTAGAAGGCTTGACGAAAGATCAGAACTGCAACTATACACAACCATTGTTCTTCATAAGAAAGAAGACATAGAAGAACAATTGAAAGAACTAATGACTGAAACATCTTAAGTCTGTATTGGGAGTATATGAAAATGTAACCCTCTATGATTTGGCCTTTCAAAGGCACCATAAGAATGGACCCTACTCCCAAAGAGAGTTTTTTTTTTCCCTAAATTTTTTTTATTCATTTTCTCTTCTTTTCCTCCAGGTTCTAGTTCAAAAAAGTTACATGCTGTGGTGAAGAGAAAGCTTCCCCCCAGTATGTCAGTTTCTCATTTATTTATCTCTCCAATGTTTCTTTGGTTACTCACAAAGAGTCCCAATGTTGAGGACTCTAGACTGTTATGTATTAAATGTTTGTTAATGTTTTCTCTTTTCAATTCCTCCCCCTCCTTCAGTGACGACACAACAAAGACCAATAACGACACAGCAGAACTTACTATATGCAAATCTGATCTCCTGACCACACCTCAGCTAGAGGCTCAACCCAGTGATCTCAAGGTAAAACACTTCCTTTTACAACACCCACACATAGACACAACATTATGAACCCTACAATAAAGATACTATCCCATAATGTGAGGGGGTTGAACACTAACGTTAAAAGAAGAATAGCAATGACACAATACAAATCCCTCCAAGCTAATATACTGTTCCTTCAGGAAACACATTTACTTAAAGACAACATTCCAAAATATTGGGCAAAACACTTTGACACTCATTATCACTCCACAGCTAAGTCCAAAAAAAGTGGCACATCTATTTTGATACATTCATCTCTTAATTTCACTACAGAAGCCATAATAACGGACAGCGAAGGGAGATACCTGATTGTCAGAGGCAGGATACTAGACTCAGAAATCACATTATGTAATATCTACGCACCGAATGAGAACCAACATAAATTTTTCCATCATATTTCACATCTCCTCACACAGTGGTCACACACTAAAATATTTTTAGCCGGGGATTTCAATATTACTATGCTACCTATTAACCCTACCCCCACCAAACTTCTGACCAACAAACAGACCAGACACAACCGGCTAGTCAAGTCAATTCGGGATACCCTACTACCCCATTCCCTGATAGAGACATGGAGTACCATGTATGGCCAGACAAATGACACAACATTCTACTCGGCAGCACACAAAACCTATGTCAGACTTGATTACATATATGTTAGCCAGATTTTACAGCCCTTATTGAACTGCTCACAGATACACACCTGTGTGTGGTCTGACCACTCCATAATCACCCTACAAATTAACGGCATTAGGGATCCAGACAGACACAGAACTTGGACTTTCGACCGATCCTGCGTCAAACCGCCCCAAACACATGATAAAATATTGCAACAATTAACTGAATACTGGCACATAAACACAAACAGCACAACTAACCCAGGGATTACATGGGCAGCACACAAAGCAGTCCTTAGAGGGATATTAATTAAAGAAAAAGCAACGCAGATTCAAAAGTATAGACAACAGCTACAACAACTCCATACAGAGATTGAGGATTTAGAAAAACGTCACAAACACACTAAAAGTACAGCTAACTTACAACTTCTCCAAACTAAAAGATCTGCTTTAGCTTCACTACTCCACGCGCAAGTTTCTAGAGCCATCCATAAAATTCAGGCACAATACTTTATTTTCGCGAACAAGCCCGACAGATATATGGCACACAAAATTAGGGAAAGATGTAGGGCCTCTGCGATTCCACAAATTGAGACATCTAACAACGCCATAACCTCGCATCCACAAGAAATTGTAGACACCTTTGCACAGTACTATGGAGAACTATATAATGGGGACAAAGTGGCACATACCCAAGAAACAAAGACAATGTCCTCAAAATTCTTTTCCCAAACTCAACTACCAAATATCAGTATAGAACAGAAGGAAACATTTAATGCCCCCATATCCACATTAGAAATATTAGGAGCCATCAAAGATCTCAAAACAGGAAAAGCAGCAGGACCAGATGGTTTTCCAGCTGAATATTACAAACTATTTAAAAACTCACTAACCCCACACCTAGTGAAATTTTGTAATCACATTATGGAAGGAGGAGATATACCCCCAGATTTATTAGCTGCTAAGATAGTGGTAATCCCCAAACCAGATAGAGACCATAAAAAATGCCAGAACTACCGCCCAATATCTCTCATAAATCAAGATATCAAGATCTTTACGAAAGTAATCGCAAATCGACTAAAACACATCATCCCCCACTTGGTCCACCCAGACCAAGTGGGATTTATCAAGGACAGGGAAGCTCCAGACAACATCCGAAAAGTTACCAATTTAATACACTTCTTGGGAGAGACACGAACGCCTTCTCTGCTCCTATCTTTGGATGCGGAGAAGGCGTTCGATAGAATAGATTGGGACTATATGTTCTTAACACTACACCATATGGGTTTTGAGGGGGCATTCATAAAAGCTTTACAGGTCATATACTCCCATCCAGAAGCCCAGGTCTCATCAACAGGATATAAATCGAAATCCTTCCCAATTCGCAATGGTACCAGACAGGGGTGTCCCCTGTCTCCATTGCTCTTTGCACTATGTATAGAGCCACTAGCAATCACGATCCGCACAAACTCAGACATATCAGGGGTTAAGATAAATACATCAGAATACAAACTATCTCTCTTTGCTGATGATATCCTACTGACCTTGACGAATCCAATAATATCTCTCCCAAACCTCTACCAAACAATACAGAAATTCTCAACCATCTCGGGATTTAAAATCAACCCTGATAAATGCGAAGCTTTGCCCATCGCGATACCCCAACAGACTAAAACAATACTAGAAACACAATTTAATTTTAAATGGATGAAACACACACTAAAATACTTGGGCATTCAGATCCCAACCTGTCCCATTCAACTATATAAAGTAAACTACATCCCACTGTTTAGACAAATAAAAAAAGATATAACAAAATGGAAAAATTTTCACTTTTCATGGTTGGGTAGAATAGCAGCGGTAAAAATGAATGCCATGCCACGCATACTATATCTTTTCAGAACCCTTCCTATAAAAATAATAAAACCAGACTTAGAAACAATACAGAGAGAGATATCAATATTCATTAGAGGAGATAAAACTAATAGGATAGCAAAATCCATCCTAACTAGACACAAGTCACTTGGGGGTATTGGAGCACCAAACTTAATAGATTACTACAATGCAGCCAGACTAGCTCAAGATTCTCTACTCCTAAAAAGGTCTAAGGGAATTATATGGCCCAAGGTTGAAGCTCAAATAGGGGGCTGGGATGCGACAGATTCATTTATCTGGGACCCAGGGAGGGTGCAGAAGGGCGGACAGTCACCTAGACCTTACACCACAAATCTATCTATAAAGATCTGGAGGATAGCGAGGACGAAATATAAACTCTTACAGCAATATTCCCTATCACTACCAATCAGATATATCATGCCAGAAGACCTTTGGACTCAGCTTACAAAATGGGAAAACAAAGGACTGTACAGAGTAGCAGACTACTTATTAGGAAGAAACATACTGACGTTTAACCAATTACAGACAAAGATTGACCCACTCAAACTTCACTGGTATATGTACCTACAGATACGCTCAGTTTTACAAACATACCTAAAACACCCTAGAGAAGAATCCATCACACCAATAGAAGCCCTCTGTAAAACAGAAGAACGCAGCAAACACACTATATCTTTATTGTATGTGACGATACAAGCCAATCAAAGCACCTCCAAAACTTCGACTATGCTGGCCTGGGAACAGGACCTTCTCATTTGTAAAGACATAAAGGAATGGAAATCCATATTTCAGAACGCAGAGAAAGGGCTAATTAGTGTAGATCTTAAAGAAAACGTTACTAAAACCATCCACCGGTGGTACTTAACCCCCACACGAACGGCCCATATGCACCCACAAGGTAGCAAATTATGTTTTAGAGGTTGTGGAGAAGTTGGGACCTACAGGCACATGTGGTGGGAATGCAGGGAAATTAAGAAGACATGGAATAGACTATCTATCTTCTTAGGGCAGATACTAAACGAAAACATCAATCTTACGATCCAACAGGCCTTACTACATGAACATATCAGTAAATACCACAAACATATCAATACATTTATCAGGATCCTATGCACAATCACAAGGATATGCATAGCTAAATATTGGAAAACTGGAGCTCCAACCTGGACAGAGATACACAACAAAATTCAAAACACATACACCATGTATGAAATAGCGTCAGACACACTAGATAACAAAACAACAACCCAAGCAGTATGGTATTACTGGATAAATAATGGTTCATAAACCCCATGAGATCGCTAGTGATCAGAGACCTAAACGACAACTAAAATACAACTACACTAAACATATTGATATCCACACACTATATAACCAAGAAACAAAGTGTCGTCACTCCCCCCTATTCCCTCTATCCCTATAACCCCGTTCTCAATTGTTGACTCTTAAGGTAATGTTTTTAAATTACCCAACCCTATGTTTACTAGATTATGAATCTTAAGATATGGGAAATCTATGAATATAACAAATTACTCTGAACCACGTAAGATTCAACTAGATACAGATATGTAAAGTTATTCAGTTATAGATAGTAAATCAAACCAAAGACTTGAAAGCGGCAGATTATTGACAAATGTCATACATAATATGTATGTTGATGAACTATAGTTAGATTTAGGATAACACAGCTCATGAGTAACCAGCAACTTTTTAGTAAAATGTTAAAGTGACCTTGCAACAATACAAAGTGTTTACGCCTATATAAACTAACTATCTGTAATCTGTATGTCATAATATGTTTGTAAAGCAATATTTCCCAAGTCAGAGAACTACTGAAGAAAAGATAATTTATGTTACTTTATCCTATTTATGTACTCTTGTTCTTCGAAAATTATAAAACAATAAAAATTATTTAAACATAAAATTTCAAGGGTTAAATTTTTACCCCCTAAGAAATAAATACTTTGGAGATATTCCACGTCCTGTTTTAACATTCTAAAATAGGTTATGGCGAATAAAAATCACAAGAGAAAGAAAACTGTAAATCAGATAAACTGGCATACATTTTGTAACTCATTTATATGTTCAGACATGCACTGCCGCAGTCCGTATAAGAACATCCACATGATATTCAAAACATTTTTTTGCTGTTTTAAACACAGTTTCTCTCTTTCTCCAGTCTTCATGCCCCATTCTTTCATGATTCAGATAGAGTATGTAGTTTTAAGAAACTTTCATTATCAAATTTTGCACACTTTCTGAGTCTGTGATTGGTTGATGGTTGTCACATGATACAGGGGACTGGCATGTTGAAGTAAATTTTGATTCTTGTAATGGCACTTCAAAGAAGAACAAATTGGGAAAACAGGAACGCTAAATGAAATATTCAGGGACAAACTAAGGCATCTGTCATAGAGCACTGGAGTCTCTATACCTGAAACAATATGCATGAAGCTATGATTCAGCTTATACACCATTAGATCTATACATGAAATAACCCAGTTTAGAATAAGATGGTTGAATATGTTTTGATGAAGAACCCATTCTCCTGACTGAACAGATTAAAGCAGTCTGCTTCCCAACTGTTCACTCTTTGAATATAAAGATGATAGAAAACAGCTTTCATTCTCTATATATAGAACAGGATGAGAGACACTTCTTGTATATCGAGGGAGATGGTAGTTCCACCCTTGACAGTTGATTTAAGCAACTGCTGAAATTATGTCTGATCAGAAATGGAGATGGTTCTTGGCTGAGATGGGACCATGGTCTGAAGAGCTCTAAGAAACACTTGGAATTCCAGAATGTTGAGTGGTAACCTCTCCTCCACAGGGAACCAAACACTTTGTATCCCTCAATGCTCCTTGCATCCCCGGCCCAGGCGAGTGCTGATGTGAGCATTGAAAACCAAGAAAGGAAAGCAAAAAGGATGCATAAATGTTATAAAGCAAGGAAACAAAGTACCTTTAAGAAAGTCATAAGGAAAATAGGAACCTGGTAATACACTGTTAAAGCTATCTGAACATTAGGGCTTACCTTCCACATTTTCTAGGTATACTCATGAATTCTAAGTATAGCACCTTATCACACCTGTACCTGAAAATTACTTGAAGCACAAAAGTGCTGAGGAAAAACCTTGCAATTGAAGTGTCATGAATTTTTCATGACACAACAGACTCCATGTTGTTGTTTTTTTTTTTTTTTTTTGTTTAAGCCTACTCGTGGCTCATCTATTATAACATTGAATTTGTTTTTTCTCAGTCTTGCTGACTGAGAAGTTTTATATCTATATGTGTTCCACTATTCAAGGTAGTTTACTTGCTTAGGCTCCAGCTTGTTGCTTATTTCTGTAAATAAGTGCAATTTATAACCTTGATTGTAGTCTAGGAATGTTGGGGTAAACATAAATAAAATAAGTATGTTTCTTGAGTGTTTACCCTATATGTGGGAGCCATCTACTGTCAGAACAATAATATTTCATCTAATTAATTTTATGTTAATTCATGATTAAAATATTATAATTAATGACTCTTTCTAGAATAGAGAATGGTGATATATAGGGTCTAGTCCAATGGGAGGGGGGTCATTTTTCCTATATTTTGGAATTGGTCAAATCATATATGGAGTTGGTAATTTGCTAATCAACTACAGAGGTCCAAGACCATTGGATTATAACTGTTGAGGCTAGTTTAGCCTACTCAGACAGACCTACGACCTGACATCTTGATTCCTGCTTACAAAGGGGGAATTTATTTCCTTTGGTAATGTATGAAATTAAGTCACCTTAAATGTTAATGTCATTAAGATTTACATCTCACATTTATTTAAAATATATTTGTCTATTTAATCCAGTAAATTAATTATTTGTTTTATAGCTTTGTGTTTTCTTTTCATAATTCCTACCACCTGGTCTTATTAGTCCACAATAACGCTGGGTGAATTAGGAATTGGGATAAATTATTATCTGACGGTTTGTCATGATTATTAATTTACCTGATTCTCTGCAATTACCTTAAAGGGTTTATAACCAAATATTTAGTTCTTATTATCAAGCCAATTTTTGTGTTATTTTGAAAATATGAATTAATTATCTTAATAGTTTAGTTTCTGTGTTAATTCTGTTTTCCTTATGTTATTGCTTAAATTGATTATTATAGGATTATAGTTTATTTCTCTGTATATATTTTGATTGCGTAGTTACCATTAAATGCTGATTATTTTACAATCTAAATCTTTTAATAAAGCTAATTTTTGTTTATTCATCTGGTGTCGGTATAATTAATAGACTGATAGCAACCAAAAGGATTCAGGTTTTGTGTTTATTATCTTTAACAAGTTATAAGAAAGTGTGTCATTAAAAATTACATGCATTACTCCTATCACATAATATACTTTTATAGATAAAGATAATACTCATAACATCTTGGAGGCACTGCTGAGATTTGAAATAGTTTATTGATTGCCGATTTTGTTGTTTTCTTGTGGAAATAATTAGTATTAATTACGTATGTTCTTGCAATTGTATTTCTCCTTTAAGAGAAAAGCAGACTTGAGTTTGTTTTGCTGTCGTTGTGTTGTTTTGGGAAGAGATAACATTTTTGCTGTTGTCCCAGATAGGAACATTTGAATTTTGCAGTTAAAGCTACAGTAGTTTGTTTGAATATTTGATTAAATTGTCTGTGTTTGTAAATGTTTCTGGTCATGATAGTAGGTCCCTTTTGGGTAATTCTCATTCTGTATCTGATGCTGATACAGCCAAAGTTGTATGAAATAGAGTTTTATATCAATTCTTTTGTAAAGCTAAATCAAAGGATTCTTTTGAGAATTGGTATCTGGATTTAAAGACAATGATCCGTGACCCAAAATATGTTTTGTGTGATAACCCTGATGGTTATATGGCAAAATTGTTAGATTTGGCAAATGCTAAGGGCTCTAATGAGATAAATAAATTGATATATAGTACAATATATAGCCAATATTGCAAGAATTTTGGGCTGACAAATATGTTCAGCAGAATGCTGAATTTACTATTGTATCAGCTGAGGTGGATATGTTGAATAAAAAATTGTCTGAAAGTGAAAATAAGGTTCACTGCCAGGAAAAGACAGAACAGGAGTTGCAGTTTAAAATAAATGACTTAGAACACAGAGGCCTAGATTTAGAGTTTGGCGGTAGCCGTCAAAACCAGCGTTAGAGGCTCCTAACGCTGGTTTTGGGCTACCGCCGGTATTTGGAGTCAGGAAAGGGTCTAACGCTCACTTTGCAGCCGCAACTTTTCCATACCGCAGATCCCCCTACGCCATTTGCGTATCCTATCTTTTCAATGGGATCTTTCTAACGCCGGTATTTAGAGTCTTGGCTGAAGTGAGTGTTAGAAATCTAACGACAAAACTCCAGCCGCAGAAAAAAGTCAGTAGTTAAGAGCTTTCTGGGCTAACGCCGGTTTATAAAGCTCTTAACTACTGTGCTCTAAAGCAGTGATTTTTAACTTTTTTTTTGCTGTGGCACACTTTTTTACATTGAAAAAATCCTGTGGCACACCACCATCCCAAAATTTTAAAAAAATCACACATTGTAGCCTAATACAGCATATATATATACACATACACACAAACACACACATACTGTATGTATTGCGCTGTTATGCCATGCTTCCTACAAACTACCCCTGCACTGGGAGTAAAAAACAGGCAAAGTTTAAAAAATATGTCACACTGTTGTCAGTCTGCCGTGGCACACCTGAGGATCTCTCACGGCACACTAGTGTGCCACGGCACACTGGTTGAAAAACACTGCTCTAAAGTACACTAACACCCATACACTACCTATGTACCCCTAAACCGAGGTCCCCCCACATCGCCGCCACTCTATTAAAAATTTTTAACCCCTAATCTGCCGACCGCACACGGCCGCAACCTACGTTATCCCTATGTACCCCTAATCTGCTGCCCCTAATTCCGCCGACACCTACATAATATTTATTAACCCCTAATCTGCCGCCCCCGCTATCGCTGACACCTGCATATTTTTTTTAACCCCTAATCTGCCGCTCCGTACACCGCCGCAACCTACATTATACCTATGTACCCCTAATATGCTGCCCCTAACACAGCCGACCCCTATATTATATTTATTAACCCTAATATGCCGCCCCCAACGTCGCCTCCACCTACCTACAATAATTAACCCCTAATTTGCTGACCGGACCACACCGCTACTATAATAAATGTATAATTTAAATCTAACGAAATAAATTAACTCTTATTAAATAAATTATTCCTATTTAAAGCTAAATACTTACCTGTAAAATAAACCCTAATATAGGTACAATATAAATTATAATTATATTGTAGCTATTTTAGGATTAATATTTATTTTACAGGCAACTTTGTATTTATTTTAACCAGGTACAATAGCTATTAAATAGTTAAGAACTATTTAATAGCTAAAATAGTTAAAATAATTACAAAATTACCTGTAAAATAAATCCTAACCTAAGTTACAATTAAACCTAACACTACACTATCAATAAATTAATTAAATACAATACTTATGTCAGCCGCTCTGGAATCAATCCGGGATGTAACCCAACTGCTAGCGTGAATTGAAAAGCACACGCTAGCACACTGAGAAATATCCAGGACGTGACCCACTCAGGAAGCAGATTAGAAGAAAACAAAAATGAATATTGTTCCAGAATGCAGGAAAGCCACAAAGGATAAAACGTCCCTTTAAGTAGTAAAAAGAACAAAAAGGAAATGCTCTTACTTGAAGCTTCTGAAATAGGTCCTCTTTAACAGGCTTGTAAAACAAAGGAAAAGTTCTCTTTTGCAGCTTGTAAAAGTAAATGTCCCTTTTAAGCAGGTGTATAACAAACAGAAAGGCAAAGTTCTCTTTTGCAGCTTGTAAAAGTAAAATGTCCCTTTAAACAGGTTTATAACAAACAGAAAGGCAAAGTTCTCTTGTGCAGCTTGTAAAAGTAAAATGTCCCTTTAAGCAGGTTTATAACAAACAGAAAGGCAAAGTTCTCTTTTGCAGCTTGTAAAAGTAGAATGTCCCTTTAAGCAGGTTTTGTTTATCAAGATAAGGTTTAAAGGTAAAGGCAAAAGCAAGGTCAGGCAGGCAGAAGTCGGCATCCAAATATCAGCAAAAGGTATAGGCAAAAGACAAGGTCAGGCAAGCAGAAGTCGGCATCCAAGTATCAGCAAAAGGGTAAAAGCTACAGGCAAGGTCAGGCAGGCAGAAGTCTATATCCAAATATCAGCAAGTAGGGATTAGGCAAGAGGCTTGGTCAGGCAGGCAGAAATCGGTACACAAAAGATCAGAAAGATACGGTACTCACAATCCAAAGGGTAGCAAACAAACGGGCCCAGATTCAGATCTCCCGCCGTTGTTTAAAGGGCAGGAGCGTAATCGTCATCAGAGGGGTGTGTTGAGAAAGCGTCATGTTGCTAAGCAACATGACGTCAGACACACAGAGAAGTTCCGGGAGCCGCGGCGACACGGCGATGAACGGATGCAAACATGACAGCACCCCCCTCCTCAAGGACCCCTCCGGGGGACAGGACCAGGTCTATCAGGATGAGTCTTGTGGAAGGTCTTGACCAAAACAGGAGCATTTACTTGATGAGCAGGTTCCCAGGAACGTTCCGTGACTGGATAACCCTTCCAATGAATGAGATAATACAATTTCTTGCCCCGCAACTTGGAATCTAGAATATGGCTGATTTCAAACTCAGGATGTCCATGCACCAATAACGGTGGAGGTTTAGAAAAAGGCTTAGAATACCTGTTAATCATCACAGGTTTTAAAAGAGAAACATGGAATACCGGATGGACTTTGAGAGACTTGGGTAAAGCTACCCGATAAGCAGTGGAACACACCTGACCCAGTATTCGGAAAGGACCCACATATCGTGGTCCCAATTTGTTAGATGGTTGTTTCAGGCGAAGAAATCGAGAGGAAATCCAAACTTTATCACCAGGGCGATATTTGGGAGCTGTCAGGATTTAAGTCTTGCCGTATCCTGTAAGGCAAGGAATTTATTTTTAAGAACCTCAACTGCTGAGTTAAAAGAAATAAACTTAAAATACTATGTGTGTTGTTCAAAGAATACTGGGATTTATCATTAATTACTATCAGAGTAAAAGATAGTCCCAGACATCATAGTTCAGTTATTAGCAGGGGTTAATGGTGATTACACTACAGCTGCCACCTGTGAGTAAACACTAAACAATTGCAGCAGTGTAACACATAGAAACCCCAGTATGGATACATAGAAAAATATAATTACAAACTAGTTTGGAATTTCAGTAGTACAGGCAATAAAAAGAGATCAGGCAAAAAGCTAAATAATAAGTAACTAACTTTAGTGAGTATTTTAAGATAGCTAATTAAAGTTGGCTCAGATAGATTTAGCAATTGCAAATATATATGATAAACAAGAGTCTGGTATGCTCATATATGATTTGAGTCACAGGAGAGTGAATGTTAAGAGCAGGTCTTACTTGAGAAATTATTAGAGGGTCCGCAGGAATTAGGAGCTTGCAAGTCCTGGCAGTCTGGGAGACAGTGCAGCTGAACTGTGTGTTGCTGCTGTGTGAAGCAGGATGGCGTGTGACGTCACAGCTCTGTGAAATCCGGAACTGACAGGCAAAAGAGGCAGACACAGTTTGCAGAGAAGATAGGCTTGGCTGTAGCAGTCCTATAGCATAAGACTCCAATACTAAGCAACTAGGAGAGTGTGATAAGGAGTTATATAGGGCTGAAGCAGGATAGACACTCCCATATTTAAAGGGACATGACATGACACCCCCCTCAAGGAGCAGCTCCGCGGCTCATGGATGCGGGCGATCAGGATTCCGCTGATGGAACCTAGAGATCAACCGGGGAGCAGAAATGTTAGCTGCGGGTTCCCAGGAATCTTCGTCAGGAGAATACCCCTTCCACCTGACAAGGTATTGAAGAGTACCTCTCATCTGTCTGGAGTCCAATATGTCTTGGACCTCGTATTCTGTATCAGGGTCCACAGTTACTGGAGTAAGTGATACTTGGTCAGGAGGTGATCTAAGGGCTCGATACGGTTTCAGTAAGGAAACATGGAAGGTAGGGTGTACACGTATTGTAGGTGGTAACCTTAATCTCATAGCGTTCTCATTTATGATGCGATCTATTGGATACGGCCCAACGTAGAGGACCGACAATTTCTTAGAAGGAGTGGTTAACTTCAGATGTTTCGTGGAGAGCCAAACTAGATCCCCAACGGAATACTTTGGTGCAGGAGTTCTCCTCTTGTCATAATGTAGCTTGTGTATTCGCTTAGCATCATCAATAGCAGAGCGGACAGATGAGAAATTAGTTGCAATGTCATTAGTAGTCTGTGTGACAGATGGAGATGAAGAGTAGATGTCAGGTAGAAGATGGAAAGTGGGATGGAATCCATAATTAACAAAAAACGGAGTGAGCTTGGTAGTAGAGTGTACTGTGTTGTTATAAGTAAACTCTGCGTAAGGAAGAAAAGATGACCATTTATGTTGCTGATCACAACAGAATCCTCTGAGAAACTGCTCCAACCATTGGTTGCATCTCTCGGTCTGCCCATTTGTCTGAGGGTGGTAAGCTGTAGACAATCTTTTCTCTATTTGAAAAGCCTTGCAGAATTCCAGCCAAAACTTACTTGTGAATTGGGTTCCCCGATCTGTTAGAATAGTCTTAGGTAATCCATGATGTTTAAAAACATGAGTGAGCAGTAATTGTAAGGTTTCTGCAGCAGTGGGTAACTTCCGATATGGTATAAAATGACACATCTTACTGAACAAGTCTACCACAACAAGGATTGTGGTATCAGTTCCTGAGCGTGGTAAATCCACTATATAATCCAAGGCGATTTCTTCCCAAGGTCTACTTGGTGTTGCTACTGGCATAAGTAATCCATAGTGAGGCCGTTTGCTTCTTTTAGATAAGGTACAAACTCCACAGGAAGAGATATAATCTGAGATATCCTTATGCATTGTTGGCCACCAGAAAGATCTATTAGCTAAATCTTGTGTTTTACGAAGGCCCGTATGCCCTGCTAGAGGTGCATCATGTATAGCGTGTAAAACCAACTGCCTGGTGGATGGGGGAATATATAACTTGTCTTGATGATAATGTAAACCATCTGAGCCCCGTTGCATAACAGTTAGTGGTTTAGTAATATCTTTCTCTTGTTCTTCCTTAAGGAATGATGTGGAATCAAATGAAAAGGCAATGAACTTTTCTGTTGGAATGACAGTATCCTTACTAAGTAGGTTTGGTGGTTTCTTGTATTGTCTTGATAAGGCATCAGCCTTGCCATTCCGTGAGGAGGGTCTGTATGTGATAAGAAAATTGAACCTGGAAAAATATAAATTCCACCTTACTTGTCGTGCGGTGAGAGTCTTGGTGGATTGGAGGAATTGAAGGTTTCGGTGATCCGTGAAAATAATGATAGGCAGAATGGTACCTTCCAACAAGTGTCGCCAATGTTCAAGGGAGACCTTGATTGCCAACAGCTCTTTATCCCCAATGGGGTAATGTATTTCAGATGGAGTCATGATACGAGAGTAGAAGGCAACTGGATGTAACGGTTTCTTGAGAGAGAGTCTCTGTGATAGAATGGCGCCCACAGCATAATCCGAGGCATCGACCTCTAATATATATTGTAGTTCAGGATCTGGTATACTAAGAATAGGTGCAGAGGTAAACTGTGCTTTAAACAATTCAAAAGTCTTTTGACTATCTGGGGTCCAACGAAATGGAACATTTGCTTTAGTGAGGTTTGTTAATGGTCTTGATAAGGAGGCAAAATTTTTGATGAATTTCCGGTAGAAATTGGCGAACCCCATGAATCTTTGAATGTCTTTTTTACATTCAGGGGTAGGCCAATTCTTAACAGCATCTATCTTGTTATCCTCCATGCTAATGCCCGAAGCACTGATGCAATAACCAAGGAAAGTTATGCTATTGGAGTTGAAGATGCACTTCTCAGCCTTGGCATATAAGGAGTTGCTTCTCAATCTGCTAAGGACTTGTCTGACATGTGATATATGTTCAGGTAGGGTCTTAGAATAGATTAATATGTCATCCAAGTAAATAACAAGATAGACATCCAGGATATCCTTAAAGATATCATTTATCAAATACTGGAATGTCGCGGGAGCATTACAGAGTCCGAATGGCATGACGGTGTATTCAAACAACCCGTAACGGGTGCGGAACGCCGTCAGCCATTCGTCTCCAGATCTTACTCGAATTAAATTATAGGCTCCTCTAAGGTCAAGCTTGGTAAAGAATTTAGCTCCCTGTAGTCTCTCAATAAGCTCCGGAATCAGTGGGAGAGGATAACGATTCTTTACTGTCCTTTTATTTAGTTGTCTATAATCGATTATTGGGCGTAAAGATCCGTCTTTGTTTTTTACAAAGAACATCCCCGCACCTGCTGGGGATGTAGAAGGACGGATAAAGCCTTTCCTTAGGTTATCATCAAGGTATGTTTTCAAGTGGTCTAGTTCAGGTTTTGACAATGGAAAGATGTGTCCATAAGGGATATCTGATCCTGGGAGGAGCTCAATAGGACAGTCATACTTCCTATGTGGAGGAAGTTTTTCTGACTCTTTTTTACTAAAAACGTCATTGAAGTCAGCATATTCTTGAGGTATGTCTAATTCTAAAGGTTTCTCTATAGTATGCAGTATGAGTGGTGGGAAACAAGTTGTCTTACAGTAGTGAGAGTTAAAACAAATGGAGAATGGTGACCAGACTATACAGGGGTTGTGTAGTGATAGCCAGTTTAACCCTAGAATGATGGGTACAATGGGGGATGAAATGACATCAAAAGTTTGAAATTCCCTATGATGGTCTTGTGTCACTACAAGTAAAGGTACAGTTTCATACATTACGGGGCCTGAGGCCATATTATTACCATCAATAACTCGCAAATACACAGGAGTCTGCTTTTTCACCAAAGGTATTTTATTATCCTTAGTATATTGTACATCAATATAGTTTGCAGTTGCTCCTGAATCAATGATTCCACTGGCGTTGAGGCGACATTGGTCCCACTGTAAAAGAAGTGGGAATTTATGGTAGGTTGTAGCAGAGGTATAACTACCTAAACATTCAGTATGTGACATTGTCTTACCACGGCTCTGTCGCTGAAGCGCAGGACAGTCCTTAACCCCATGGTCCTCTGCTGCACAATACATGCAGAGATTTTGACTGCGGCGTCTTAGTTTCTCCTGTGCTGTAAGCGGTCCTTTCACAAACCCAATGTCCATAGGCTCAGTGGGGGGCTTTATTGGTGGTATGTGTGCAGGGGTGTGGGTATGACGTTTTTGAGTGGTGTCCTGGTAAGACCTTTCCTGTTGCCTTTCCCTAAGGCGTCTATCAATAGTGATACTGAGATTTATTAATTCTTCTAAGGTGGGGGGAAGGTCAACTCGAGATAACTCATCTTTAATACCTTCAGACAAGCCTAGTCGGAATTGATTCCTTAGAGAAAGGTTATTCCATTGGCTATCTTTTGCCCATTTCTTAAATTCAGTGATATACTCCTCTACATATCTTTTCTTTTGCTTCAATGACCTCATAGCATTTTCGGCAGTCATTTGTTTATATGGATCATCATACAACTGGGCTAAGGCGGTAAAGAAAGCATCTAATGAATTGAGTATGTTATCATTTGTTTCAAAAAAACTGTTTGCCCAGCTCCTGGGCTCACCTCTAAGAAAAGATATGGTTGTTAGAACCTTTACTCTATCCGTGGGATATGTCTGTGGTTTTAGGGTAAACAAAAGAAAACATGCATTTCTAAAATCTCTGAATTGTGTTCTATCACCTTTAAATAATTCAGGGAGACTGACTTGTGGTTCTATAGCATGAATTTTTGTTTCTACAATATCTTTTATATAAGCTTTTAAATTATCATTTTCTGCCTTTAGGGTATTTAACCCATCAGTGAGTAAATCTACCCTATGACTAAGGGTTTGCATGTGTGCAGTTAACTCAGCTGGGTCCATGTTTATTTTTCTGGCTTAGTATTCTGTCAGGATTTAAGTCTTGCCGTATCCTGTAAGGCAAGGAATTTATTTTTAAGAACCTCAACTGCTGAGTTAAAAGAAATAAACTTAAAATACTATGTGTGTTGTTCAAAGAATACTGGGATTTATCATTAATTACTATCAGAGTAAAAGATAGTCCCAGACATCATAGTTCAGTTATTAGCAGGGGTTAATGGTGATTACACTACAGCTGCCACCTGTGAGTAAACACTAAACAATTGCAGCAGTGTAACACATAGAAACCCCAGTATGGATACATAGAAAAATATAATTACAAACTAGTTTGGAATTTCAGTAGTACAGGCAATAAAAAGAGATCAGGCAAAAAGCTAAATAATAAGTAACTAACTTTAGTGAGTATTTTAAGATAGCTAATTAAAGTTGGCTCAGATAGATTTAGCAATTGCAAATATATATGATAAACAAGAGTCTGGTATGCTCATATATGATTTGAGTCACAGGAGAGTGAATGTTAAGAGCAGGTCTTACTTGAGAAATTATTAGAGGGTCCGCAGGAATTAGGAGCTTGCAAGTCCTGGCAGTCTGGGAGACAGTGCAGCTGAACTGTGTGTTGCTGCTGTGTGAAGCAGGATGGCGTGTGACGTCACAGCTCTGTGAAATCCGGAACTGACAGGCAAAAGAGGCAGACACAGTTTGCAGAGAAGATAGGCTTGGCTGTAGCAGTCCTATAGCATAAGACTCCAATACTAAGCAACTAGGAGAGTGTGATAAGGAGTTATATAGGGCTGAAGCAGGATAGACACTCCCATATTTAAAGGGACATGACAGGAGCCTTCTTCCGTCGAAGATCTGAAAAGAACTTGTAACGTCTAGAAGTTACAGAAAGAATACGATGTATCTTCTGCCAATGTCGAGTTAATCTTCGGGCTGTAAGATCAGAAGCAGGATTCACTGTGGAGGAAGTATGCAAAGGGAATGTCCTAGGCTGATATCCGTAAGCTGCATGAAAAGGAGAAGTCTGAAGGGAGGAATTGTACCGGGCATTATGAGCCAATTCAGCCAAAGGAAGGTAAGAAGTCCAGTTAGAGTGATAATGATCCACATAATGTCTAAGATATGTTTCAAGACACTGGTTTACTCTTTCAGTCTGACCATTCGATTGTGGGTGGTGAGAAGTAGAGAGAGATATAGTAGTACCAAAATGTTTACAAAGTGACCTCCAAAATCGTGAAACGAATTGTACCCCTCTATCTGACACAATATCTAGAGGAAATCCATGGATTCTTACAATATGTAGAATAAAAAGTTCAGAGAGTCTTTTGGCAGATGGTAATCCTGGCAAGGGTACAAAATGAGCCGTCTTAGTGAACCTGTCGACCACCACCCAGATAGTATTGTTCCCAGTGGACAAGGGAAGATCAGTAATAAAGTCCATGGATACATGAGTCCAAGGCTGGTGAGGTATAGGCAATGGTTGGAGTAATCCTGAAGGAAGTTGGCGTGGAGTTTTGTTCATGGCACATTGTGTGCATACTGAGACGTAATCCTTCACATCTTGAGAGAGTGTAGGCCACCAGACATGTTGTTTGAGGTTTCGAGTGGTAATACTGATGCCAGGATGTCCAGAAAGGGGACTATCATGAGCCCAAAATAAAATCTTGGAACGAAGGCGTTCAGGAACAAAGAGTAAACCATCGGGAGGTTTACAGGACAAAGGAAGATGCTTTTGAGCGGACTGTAATTCTTGTAACCAAGAAGTTGTTAACTGGGCAATGACTTCATGAGGTTGAAGAATGGTACCAGACTCAGGAACTGGGGTATCTTGAAATTGTCTGGAAAGTGCGTCTGCTTTAATATTTTTTGAACCAGGTATGTAAGACAAATTATAGTGAAACCGAGAGAAGAATAATGACCAGCGTGCTTGCCTGGAATTTAATCGTTTGGCTGTTTGGAGATACAGAAGGTTCTTATGATCAGTAAGTATAGTAAATGGCAAAGAAGTACCTTCCAGCCAATGTCTCCATTCATCCAATGCCATTTTGATGGCAAGCAACTCTTTATTCCCTACGTCATAGTTAAATTCGGAAGGAGTGAATTTTTTAGAGAAAAAAGCAACAGGATGAATCCTTCCAGTCTCTGGTATCCGTTGAGACAGAACAGCTCCAGCAGCAACAGAGGAAGCATCTACCTCCAGAATAAATTGAAACTCAGGATTTGGATGACGAAGGATAGGAGCTGAGGAAAAAGCTTCTTTGAGAGATTCAAAAGCTTCTATAGCCTCAGACGGCCATACTTTACAGTTTTGTCCTTTTCTAGTGAGAGAAGTAAGAGGAGAAGTAATAGTAGCAAAATTCTTGATGAACTTTCTGTAATAATTGGCGAAGCCTAGGAAACGTTGTAAAGCCTTCAAAGAATCAGGTCTAGGCCAATCCAATATGGCAGAAAGTTTAGTAGGGTCCATTTCGAATCCAGATGCCGATATTACATAACCCAGAAAGGGTATGGATTTTTGATGGAAGGAACATTTCTCCAGTTTAGCAAACAGATGGAATTCTCTAAGACGTTGAAGTACTTTCTTGACGTGATGCACATGATCTTGATGGTTCTGAGAAAAAATTAAGATGTCGTCCAGGTATATGATAACAAAAATATTCAAAAAATCACGAAAGATCTCGTTTACAAAATGCTGGAAAACCGCCGGAGCATTGCATAGCCCGAAGGGCATGACCAAATATTCATAATGCCCAAATCGAGTGTTAAAGGCAGTCTTCCACTCATCTCCTTCGCGTATACGGATCAAGTTGTATGCACCACGTAGGTCGAGTTTGGTGAAAATGGTGGCTCCCTGAAGATAAGTAAAAAGTTCAGGAATAAGGGGCAGAGGATAACTGTTCTTGATGGTAATCTGATTCAATCCACGATAATCAATACAGGGTCTTAATCCGCCATCCTTTTTTCCCACAAAAAAGAAACCAGCCCCTACGGGGGAAGAAGAGGGTCGAATAAATCCTCTAGCCAGATTGTCTTTTATATATTCTTCCAGAGCCATGTTTTCTGGTTTAGAAAGTGGATATGTCTTGCCACGAGGATAGGCAGCCCCAGGAAGGAGATCAATGGGACAATCAAAAGGGCGATGAGGAGGAAGACGTTCAGCTTCTTTTTTGGAGAAAACATCCACAAAGTCATGGTAATGCATAGGTAAGGATTCCGGAGTTTCAACTGTGAGAGCAATAGTGAGTGGTAACTTAGTAATCTTTTGAAGACATTTAGTCTGGCATGTAGATCCCCAGGAAATGAGTTCACCGAAAGTCCAAGAAAAAATGGGATTGTGAATCTGGAGCCAGGGTAATCCCAAGATAATGGGAAATTGTGGAGTGGGAATGACATCGAAACAAATTGTCTCGGAATGAAGTATTCCTACGGTGAAGAGTAAGGGTTGAGTAGAAAACTGAATGTATCCAGAACCCAAAGGATCTCCACTGACCGTAGAGACTGAAATGGAATACTCCTTCTTTAGTAAGGGTATAGAATGAGTAGAAACAAATGTAGAGTCAATGAACACACCTCCAGCACCAGAATCAATTAGAGCTTGGGTATAGATCTTCTTATGTCCAATTAGAAGAGTTACTGGAACAAAGAGTTTCTTGTATAGGGAATGACCACTATTTTGGCTTAACTCAGTTCCCTGGACTAGAGTTAAGCCCTGGCTTTTACTGGCCTAGTAGGACAATCCCTTAATAAATGCCCTTTAAGGCCACAGTACAGACATAAGCCAAGAGTCCGTCTTCTCAAGCGTTCAGTCTCAGTTAATTTTATACTTCCTACTTCCATGGGTTCAGCCTGATCAGTAGTAGGAGAGGCTGGAGTGACTGGATTAGAAAAACGAGGAGCCAAACGAAAAGGAGTTCGAGTTGAAGTCCTCTGTGTTCTATCCTTTTCTTGTTGGCGTTCACGAAACCTGGCGTCGAGACTGATACAGAGATTTATTAAGGCTTCTAAGGACTCTGGAAGTTCACGATACACCAATTCATCCTTGAGACGCTCAGAAAGTCCTTTACGGAAAGCGGCTCTGAGTGCTCCCTGATTCCAAGTGGTTTCAGAGGCAAGGGTGCGGAACTCAATAGCATATTGAGAGACTGGTTGATTTCCTTGACGTAAATCCAGGAGAGTAGCTTCAGCAGCGGATGACCTTCCAGGTTTATCGAATACGTTTGAGAATGTAGATAAAAACGTATCAACATCCAACAGTATAGGATCATTCTTTTCTAGCAAAGGTGATACCCAAGCCAAGGCTTTTCCTTTCATTAAGGAAATAAGAAATGTGATTCTAGAAGAGGCAGTAGCAAAGAGAGTAGGGCTATTTCGGAAATGAAGACGGCATTGATTCAGAAAGCCTCTACATTCTTCAGGATTCCCATCATATTTATCCGGAAGAGGTATCCTGGGACTTAGTTGTACCTGAGACTGATTGTTAGGAATCGGAGGAGGTAATGCCTCAATCGGATTTGGATTGGGATTAGGATTGGGAGGTGCTGTAGCAACCAAATTTTGTAATAGAGCAGTAATTTGATCAAGTTTAGTGTCCAGAGACTGCAAGTGAGTGGCATGAGAACCCAAGAGCTGTCCCTGGTGAGCCACGGCCATAGATAATTCAGTGGGGTCCATTTTAGTGGCCCGTTTGTAATGTCAGCCGCTCTGGAATCAATCCGGGATGTAACCCAACTGCTAGCGTGAATTGAAAAGCACACGCTAGCACACTGAGAAATATCCAGGACGTGACCCACTCAGGAAGCAGATTAGAAGAAAACAAAAATGAATATTGTTCCAGAATGCAGGAAAGCCACAAAGGATAAAACGTCCCTTTAAGTAGTAAAAAGAACAAAAAGGAAATGCTCTTACTTGAAGCTTCTGAAATAGGTCCTCTTTAACAGGCTTGTAAAACAAAGGAAAAGTTCTCTTTTGCAGCTTGTAAAAGTAAATGTCCCTTTTAAGCAGGTGTATAACAAACAGAAAGGCAAAGTTCTCTTTTGCAGCTTGTAAAAGTAAAATGTCCCTTTAAACAGGTTTATAACAAACAGAAAGGCAAAGTTCTCTTGTGCAGCTTGTAAAAGTAAAATGTCCCTTTAAGCAGGTTTATAACAAACAGAAAGGCAAAGTTCTCTTTTGCAGCTTGTAAAAGTAGAATGTCCCTTTAAGCAGGTTTTGTTTATCAAGATAAGGTTTAAAGGTAAAGGCAAAAGCAAGGTCAGGCAGGCAGAAGTCGGCATCCAAATATCAGCAAAAGGTATAGGCAAAAGACAAGGTCAGGCAAGCAGAAGTCGGCATCCAAGTATCAGCAAAAGGGTAAAAGCTACAGGCAAGGTCAGGCAGGCAGAAGTCTATATCCAAATATCAGCAAGTAGGGATTAGGCAAGAGGCTTGGTCAGGCAGGCAGAAATCGGTACACAAAAGATCAGAAAGATACGGTACTCACAATCCAAAGGGTAGCAAACAAACGGGCCCAGATTCAGATCTCCCGCCGTTGTTTAAAGGGCAGGAGCGTAATCGTCATCAGAGGGGTGTGTTGAGAAAGCGTCATGTTGCTAAGCAACATGACGTCAGACACACAGAGAAGTTCCGGGAGCCGCGGCGACACGGCGATGAACGGATGCAAACATGACAACTTACAAATAACTACAATTAAATAAACTAACTAAAGTACAAAAAATAAAAAAGAACTAAGTTACAAAAAATAAAAAAATATTTACAAACATTAGAAAAATATTACAACAATTTTAAACTAATTACACCTACTCTAAGCCCCCTAATAAAATAACAAAGACCCCCAAAATAAAAAAATGCCCTACCCTATTCTAAATTAAAAAAGTTCAAAGCTCTTTTACCTTACCAGCCCTGAAAAGGGCCATTTGTGGGGCATGCCCCAAATAATTCAGCTCTTTTGCCTGTAAAAAAAAACATACAATACCCCCCCCAACATTACAACCCACCACCCACATACCCCTAATCTAACCCAAACCCCCCTTAAATAAACCTAACACTAAGCCCCTGAAGATCTTCCTACCTTATCTTCACCATGCCAGGTTCACCGATCCGTCCTCCGAAGTCTTGATCCAAGCCTCCGAAGTCTTCATCCAAGCCCAAGCGGGGGCTGGCGATCCATAATCCGGCTGAAGTCTTCTATCAATCGGCGGCTGAAGAGGTCCAGAAGAGGCTCCAAAGTCTTCATCCTATCCGGGAAGAAGAGGAGATCCGGACCGGCAACCATCTTGATCCAAGCGGCATCTTCTATCTTCATCCGATGACGAACGGCTCCATCGTGAAGACCTCCGTCGCGGATCCATCCTCTTCTTCTGACGTCCAACTGAAGAATGAAGGTTCCTTTATGGGACGTCATCCAAGATGGCGTCCCTCGAATTCCGATTGGCTGATAGTATTCCAATCAGATTCAAGTTCAATCCGATTGGCTGATTGGATCAGCCAATCAGATTGAGCTCGCATTCTATTGGCTGTTCCGATCAGCCAATAGAATGCGAGCTCAATCTGATTGCCTGATCGGATCAGCCAATCGGATTGAACTTGAATCTGATTGGCTGATTCCATCAGCCAATCAGGATTTTCCTAACTTAATTCCGATTGGCTGATAGAATCCTATCAGCCAATCGGAATTCGAGGGACACCATCTTGGATGACGTCCCTTAAAGGAACCTTTATTCTTCAGTTGGACGTCGGAAGAAGAGGATGGATCCGCGACGGAGGTCTTCAAGATAGAGCCGTTCGTCATCGGATGAAGATAGAGGATGCCGCTTGGATCAAGATGGTTGCCGGTCCGGATCTCCTCTTCTTCCCAGATAGGATAAAGACTTTGGAGCCTCTTCTGGACCTCTTCAGCCGCCGCTTGATAGAAGACTTCAGCCGGATTATGGATCGCCAGCCCCCGCTTGGGCTTGGATGAAGACTTTGGAGGCTTGGATCAAGACTTCGGAGGACGGAACGGTGAACCTGGCATGGTGAAGATAAGGTAGGAAGATCTTCAGGGGCTTAGTGTTAGGTCTATTTAAGGGGGGTTTGGGTTAGATTAGGGGTATGTGGGTGGTGGGTTGTAATGTTGGGGGGGGTATTGTATGTTTTTTTTTTACAGGCAAAAGAGCTGAATTATTTGGGGCATGCCCCGCAAATGGCCCTTTTCAGGGCTGGTAAGGTAAAAGAGCTTTGAACTTTTTTAATTTAGAATAGGGTAGGGCATTTTTTTATTTTGGGGGTCTTTGTTATTTTATTAGGGGGCTTAGAGTAGGTGTAATTAGTTTAAAATTGTTGTAATATTTTTCTAATGTTTGTAAATATTTTTTTATTTTTTGTAACTTAGTTCTTTTTTATTTTTTGTACTTTAGTTAGTTTATTTCATTGTAGTTATGTGTAGGTATTGTATTTAATTAATTTATTGATAGTGTAGTGTTAGGTTTAATTGTAACTTAGGTTAGGATTTATTTTACAGGTAATTTTGTAATTATTTTAACTAGGTAACTATTAAATAGTTATTAACTATTTAATAGCTATTGTACCTGGTTAAAATAAATACAAAGTTGCCTGTAAAATAAATATTAATCCTAAAATAGCTACAATATAATTATAATTTATATTGTAGCTATATTAGGGTTTATTTTACAGGTAAGTATTTAGCTTTAAATAGGAATAATTTATTTAAAAAGAGTTCATTTATTTTGTTAGATTTAAATTATATTTAAGTTAGGGGGGTGTTAGTGTTAGGGTTAGACTTAGCTTTAGGGGTTAATACATTTATTATAGTAGCGGTGTGGTCCGGTCGGCAGATTAGGGGTTAATTATTGTAGGTAGGTGGAGGCAACGTTGGGGGCGGCAGATTAGGGGTTAATAAATATAATATAGGGGTCGGCTGTGTTAGGGGCAGCAGATTAGGGGTACATAAGGATAATTTAGGTTGCGGCGGTGTACGGAGCGGCAGATTAGGGGTTAAAAAAAATATGCAGGGGTCAGCGATAGCGGGGACGGCAGATTAGGGGTTAATAAATATAATATACGGGTCGGCGGTGTTAGGGGCAGCAGATTAGGGGTTCATAGGGATAACATAGGTTGCGGCGGGGTACGGAGCGGCAGATTAGGGGTTAATAATAATATGCAGGGGTCAGCGATAGCGGGGGCGGCAGATTAGGGGTTAATAAGTGTAAGGTTAGGGGTGTTTAGACTCGGGGTACATGTTAGGGTGTTAGGTGCAGACTTAGGAAGTGTTTTCCCATAGGAAACAATGGGGCTGCGTTAGGAGCTGAACGCTGCTTTTTTGCAGGTGTTAGGTTTTTTTTCAGCTCAAACAGCCCCATTGTTTTCTATGGGGGAATCGTGCATGAGCACGTTTTTGAAGCTGGCCACGTCTGTAAGCACCGCTGGTATTTAGAGTTGCAGTGGCGGTAAATATGCTCTACGCTCCCTTTTTTGGAGCCTAACGCAGCCCTTCTGTGAACTCTGAATACCAGTGGTATTTAAAAGGTGCGGGGGGAAAAAAGCATGCGTAGCTAACGCACCCCTTTGGCCGCAGAACTCTAAATCTAGCCGAGAGTTAGTTCTCTTAAAGACAGATTGACATCCTCTAATCGTGAAAATAATGCTTTAACATTATGCAGAAAATGAGTTGGAGAAACTCAAGGAAAGTCAATCTGAGATCTCTGTTCATCCTAAGGTTAAAATTTCAACTCCCGCTCATGTTGATTTTTCCTCAAAGGAAAAGAAAGATTTGGATCACAGAATTAGAACTTTGATACGTTCTGATTGTGATCAGGTGTCAGAGTCGTGAGAGGAAGAGGAATTTTTGATGGTGCTGAAAGTATTCATTATAAAACATTGCCAAATAAAAAAAAAACAAGTAAAACAATTAAATGTTAGGCATAATGATGTGAAAATCATAAAGTTTCTTAAGGAGACTATTCAACCATTTGATGAATGTAGTAAAACATCAATTGTTGATCATATAGAATTATTTGAACGTACTTTGGAGTTGCTGAAGGTGACAGATGACAGTTCTAAGATAAGTTATTTACCTTGGACTTTTGTTGTTAAGCATTTTGAATTTTTCAAATGTCTCGAGGAAGAGGGGGTTAAACAGTGGGAATATATAAAGGATGAACTGCATACAGCCTTTTCCCCTCTTAAATCTGTCCTTGCAATGAAAAAAGTTTGTACAGTATGCAATGTGCAGATAATCAGAGCCCTCATGATTTTCTGGCTTCTCTTAAATGGTCTTATTGTGAAAGTAAAGCAGCTGCAGATTGTAATTGCCCGGAATTTAAATAATTGTACTTTTATGCATTACCTGCATACATACGCCAAAATCTGGTCAGAGATTTTAACCTGACAGTGTCATTAAATTGGCTTGTTAAAGAATGTACCAAGGTTTATAAAATTCACCAACTTGAGTTAAAGGGTGTTTCTAAAACAAAGAGTTATTCAGGCCAAGTAGCAGAAATTAGTGTTACTTCTGAGCATCCATTACATTGAGCTATTATAACAATAGGTATCCTAGCAGAGGATCTGCAAATACTAATCCTACAGCAACAGCTGTAACACAATCTGCATCTTCCAGTCCAAAGGAGGGAACTTTTAGGAAAGCTCCTCAAAAATCTGAAGACTATGGTAGGCTGGAAAAACAGGTTAAGGAGTTAAGCCTGCAGATGAACCAGTTGATGTTGTTGTTGTCCCAGCCAAACTTGAAATCAGAAAAGAACCCCTTTTCTGCCTGCCAGCCTAGTACTAGTCAAGTAAATTGACTAGTTAAAAATACCCCGAAGCAAACTCCAAGATTGGATGTGAAAAATTAATTTAATGTACAAATATTATCTGATCTAAATAGTTATTTAGAAAATGTTATTGCTCATGGTACTAATGTTTTCTCAGGTTAAAATTTGGTAAAGCTTCAATTTAATCAAAATAATATTTTAAGTAATCATGCAAGCTCTAATAAATGCAAACATGCTTCTCTCCCTTTAATAGGACAGTCTGAGAGTGTGTCATGTGTCACTCCTGATCC
The DNA here is from genome assembly GCF_027579735.1 of Bombina bombina. NCBI lineage: Eukaryota > Metazoa > Chordata > Amphibia > Anura > Bombinatoridae > Bombina > Bombina bombina. The sequence continues at coordinate 1,009,518,887 of NC_069503.1, forward strand.
TGTTCATATGGGGTTAAGAGATAACATGTTACTTGAAAACTGTAGTCATATGCAGGATGTTATTAATCCCATGAAACTACAGAAGTCTTGCAAGCTTTACCTGTAGGTGGTGGTAATGGGTTGATATTGGATACTCATACCATTAATACTAATAATTCACCTAAAATTTTCACAATACAATGGCTAGGTGATTCATTCCTAGAGGGGGACAATATTACCAAATGTAAACAATGGAAGAATACTAACATGCTAGAGCATTCTCATTTTCTCTGTGAAATGCAGGAAAGAAATCAGAGGTATTATATACCCCTCAACATCCAGAACATTATGGGACAGGTCATGAGCCTGATTGATACTGGTTCTCAAATTACTGTCATGTCAGAAAATATTTTTAGGCAAATCATGGACATAGCTCCCGAGAAGTTTAAATTAAAAACCTACACTGGTATCTTGCAAAATTTTGATGGAAAACCTATTGAAGTTATAGTTTATATATGGCTTAAAATCAAAATTGGGAAAATGTCCCTGCAACATCCAGTTGTTGTGGTTAAAGCAGCTGAAGAGTAATTTCTTATTGGGAATGATTGTCTTAGATGCTTTAATCCCATAATTGATTGCATAAATGGTGTTGTATGGTCACAGGTGAATACACCAATCAATTATCAACGGGTTAAATATTATACTAATCCAATGTGTTGTCATATAATTGAGCATAGACAGGATTCTGTTGAAATTCATTTTCGGAACAGTGAAGTACCAGAGATGATAATCTTACAAAATAAGGATGTTGGCATGCAGTTATATATCTGTGACAATGTAATTCAAGTTGATCCAAAAGAGATTGCAGGGACTTTGGTGGAAGGTGATGTACTAACTATTTATTTTCATCAGAAGAATGGTAAGTCATCTGATCTAAAGAATCAAACTCAGTTTTTAACTGATTTAAAAGAAATAGATCATGTTGTTTATTCCTCTTCAAATTAATGATATTGGAAGGATAAAACATGCAAAAATTGCCCTTAATAGAGAGCATAGTTACATTAGTAGTTGCTTATTAAGACAATTAGAGAATCCTATGATAATTAGGAATCTTCCACCTTATGAACAGTGGGTACATGATATTGATAGTGATGTTACAGATGTAGTTGTAGCTAAATGCTTGCTTGCTGTCTGTCTCTCTTGGAAATAAGACTGCCAGATATTTATTTTTGGTTTTGGATGAGCTAAAATATAAAATGTATATTGGAAATTATTTTTTACATTGCTTTGGTGTTTAAATTGATTTTACCAATCATATTTTATGGTCAAGATTAAATAGTAACCCTCTAAACTATATGGATGACATAAAGGTTTTGATATCTGCTCAACAATGGCCGTATGCAATGATTGTACAAGTTCAAAATAATGTAATTATTCCAGGGGGTGGAAATCAATTTCCTCTTTCTCTAGAGGTTAAAAGGGGGCAAGAAATTCAAGGCTCTAATGCTTTGATAAATATATATCAGAAGATCCAACAATTGGTTATAACTGTTACTAATATGCCATTGGTCAATATTCAACAGATGTCATTTACCATTTTGGTAAATAATGTGATGTATATGCATGGAGAAGAGAACTATAGTGGGGTTTGCAATAGTTTCTGAGTATTTCACCTCTGATCGTACTAATTTTGTTATAGGTCTTGTCCCTGGGGGATATTTGACAGAAGAGCAGATAGTGGAGCAATTTTTCCATTCCCAATCTGAAGGATTGTTCACAGTGCAATCTGTATACCCTTTCAAGGATATGTAAATTACGGAATCTGAGCTTATCTTTAATACAAAAAATCTCTCTGATGAAGAATCAGAAGGGTATGCAAAGGAAGAGAAGAAGGGGGTAAATATGATTACTAAAGACTTATCTGTACAGCTTGAAGAGACATATGAGATAGGTAAACCTGACATTTTTCCTGGATTTAATGAGATGGTGGAGGAACAGATTTCTTTGGCAGATGGGTAATCTAATAAAAGGGAATGCCAACAATTAAAAGAAATGTTAATGGAATTTCAGGAGATATTTGCCAAAGATTCTTATGACTGTGGTTTAACAGATCTACATATTCTTAGGATTCCAACTGATCCTAAAGCACCTCCAGTATATGTGAGACAATATTGTCTACCATTGGCCTCCTATGAATCTTTAGCAGATATTATTAAGAACTTGGAATCAAGAGGTATTATTAAACCAGTACATAGTCCCTTTAATACTCCTATTCTGGGAGTATGAAAACCAAATGGGCAATAGCAGTTGTGTGCTGCCTTGAGACAACTTAATAAGTGTGTGCCTATGTCAGGATGGCCAGTCCCATACATAGATCAATGTCTTGCACAGATACAAGGATCTAAAATCTTTACAACCTTAGACTGTGCACAAGGTTATTGGACTGTCAAGGTGTGTGAGGAGGACCAACCTAAACTTGCATTCTCATTTGGTGGAGAACAGTCTACCTGGGTCAGGATGCCTTTTGGATATATTAATTCAGGACAGGAGTTTGGTATTTTTATGCACAAGGCTATGCCTGATGCTGCTGAGAGGAGAGGGACATTATGCTATATGGATGATGTATTAATCAAAGCTCTACTTTTGATAAACACTTGGAAGAAGTCAGGCATGTACTTAATCAATTGAAAAGGGCAGGTGTAAAACTCTCAATTCAAAAAGCACAATGGCGTAGAACTAAGGTGAATTTCCTTGGTCATGAAATAACTGCTGGTGGTTTAAATCCTAAGAAAAAGAAGGTTGAAGCTTTATTGAAAACAAAGAATTCAACAAGTATTAATGAACTAAGATCCTTCCTAGGTATAACAAATGACTCTAGGAAATTTATTGATGACTATGCTGAAATTACTTAACCTTTGATTAGGCTATTAAAGAAAGTGGAGCCTTGGGCTTGGACAGTAGAACAAGACCAGGCAGTACAAGAGTTCAAGCTAAGGCTTACCCAAGCCCGTTGTTTAGCCTATCCAATAAAGGGAGAACCATTTTACTTGGAGATGGGATATACAGATCTTACCTTAAGTGCGGTTCTTTATCGGCAATATGATAAACAGAATAAGGTCATTGCATATGCAAGTAAGACCTTATCTCCAGTGGAAATCAAATTAAATTACTGTGAAAAGCACTGTTTGGGAACAGTTTGGGCCTTACAATATTTTCAGTTACATCCAAGGAGAAAAAATTATTGTGGAAACTGCTCATCAATCTTTACAGTATTTACAGAGTGATAAAATAAAGGCAGGAAATTTATCTAACAGTCACATGACATCCTGGCCCTTGTCTTTGTCTTTGGAGCTTCATTATGCACAGAATAAGAAAAATTATTTTGCACAAGGATTAGCTGAACTTCATGATTACTCTAAACAGGATATAAAGGAGGGAACATGGGAGGCTCATTATATGGATGATTGCATATTCTCACGACATAAGGTTTATGAGGAAATATATTGTCAACCACTACCTAAGGTATATGTTGATGGTTGTGCTTTTCATACCACTGAAAATGGTGAAACGAAACTTGTAGCTGGAGCAGGTATTGTGTGGGGTAGTGGTTATCTCATACAACCTGTTGGTTATTGGTTGGGCCCTAAAAGTAGCCAAATGGCTCAATTAAGTGCTGTGTATAAGGCCATTCAGATGGCAGTAAATCAGGGATTTAAAGAATTTGTCATCATCACAGATTCAGATTATGTCCGTAACAGTTTTGTTGAATACCTTCCTGTGTGGAAGCATAATCAGATGATGAGAGCCCGTAATAAGCCAGTTAAACATGGAAAGATGATACTTGCAATTGATTATATTGTTATCTCTAATGCCCTGATTGTCTTTTGGAAAGGGTCATTCAAAGATGCATGGTATTGACATGGAAGGAAATGATTTAGCTGATACAATGGCTAAACAAGGTGCCCTAGAGGGGGAAGTTTTTGAAATTGAACACCTTCTTGGTGTATGTGAAATTGCAGTGGTAACCCGTTGGCAAATAAAGAAGGATCAAGAGCTATCTGCAGTGCAATGGAGTCAGGATGCACCTAATTAAGATTTGATTACCAGTCAAAAGGAGGATCCTGTTGTGGGTAAATTTTACCTTTTTAAAGAGGACCCTACAGTCTATCCAATCCAGGAGAAAGACTGCACTGAAAATGAGGACCTTATTTAAGTATAAGTCTAAATTTAATCTTAAAGATGGTTTGTTAGTTCGGACAACTAATAATGGATCTATACAGTGGGTTGTTCCTACTTCTTTTAGAGGTCTTGTGCTGCAGCATGCCCATGATGCACCAACATCAGGTCATCGTAGGGAAAGAATTACTTATGAAGTATTCCGTGATTATGCATATTGGCCACATATGATGAAAGATGTTCAGACTTATTGTCAGGGGTGTTTGGTTTGTTCACAGTTTTAACCAAATTCTCCAACCCAAAGGGCACCTTTACAAAAAAGAGGTATGTCTCTCCCATGGTCTGGTTTACAAATTGATTTTGTAGGGCCACTTACAAAGACATCATGTGATAATCAATACATGTTGACTGTTACATGTATGTTTACCAAATGGGCAGAGTGTCTTCCATCCCCTAATTGTAGGTCTGAAACAGCTGCTGCTATATTAATCAATCATGTTTTCTCTAGGTTTGGACTTCCTCAGAGAATTGAGTCTGATAAAGGTACTCATTTCACAAGTGAAGTGATGAAAAGAATGTGGTCTATCCTGGGGGTGAAAAAGAAATGACATATTTCCTACCGTGCTGTCTCGAGTGGTAGAGTTGAATGGTATAATCAGTCAGTTGTAAATATTCTGAAAATTTTGAGAAGGGATCAGGGAAAGATTGGGATATTAAGTTGCCTTTGGTGTTGATGGCTATTAGATCCACTCCTAGTACTGCAACATAAATGTCTCCTTTTGAATTAATGACAGGTAGAACCTATCAATATGTTGAGAATTTAAGAAAACATTTGCAAGAAGCATTTGCCTTTGCTCATGACATAAAAACCACAAAGAAAGAATATGAGGTGAATGATCAAGTTTATCTGTACAATTTTCTTAGAAATCAAGTTAGAGAGAAGTTTCTCCCATCATGGAAAGGGCCGTATGTCATTGATAAGCTTTCACCTGTGGAATATAAGATTTTGATTCCTACAAGTGGGAAGTCAATAGAAAAGTGGGTACACATTAACCAATTGTGTGCTTGTCACCCTAGGTCAAAGTTTAAACTAAAAGGGGAGAATAATCCATATACAGAAGAATAATTTATTATGATTATTAAAATGATTACTTTAGAATAAAAATGTGTTTCTTGTACTTAATATGTTTTTTTCCCTATTACAGATAAATATCACCTTTCAGTTGGGTTTGGATTGATAAGATCCAGGATATTGGCAGTTATCTGGATCATCCTGTTCCAGGGTGCCTTGGTTGAGTTGAGATTCATGTACAGCCTGTGATAGAACCTGGTCAATCTTCTGGAATCATGCTTGAGGAATCACCTGGTTTCTTGATTACCAACCAGAAAGTTTTCTCCCAAAATATATTCATCAGTCTGGATCTTAAGGTTACTATTGAAAAGTATTTTGATGTTTCCAAAGTTGAATCATCAGAAATAAAATCGTGGTATCAAGAACATGTTAAAAGGATCTAGTGTACTACTAAGGAAATGTTGGGGCAGTTGCAGAAGTATTTTCCTGGTGGATCTTACAATGTACAATCATGTACCAAACGTTCACCTGGAGTTATTGGTAGACTAGTTGCAACATCCGTTATCGTTTTTTCAGCTGATACTGCCACGGCTGTGTCTAATTCCATTTCCATCAGTAATTTAGATCATGAAATGTAACTTTTTCGTGAACAGATGGCAACCATGATGGAGGTTTTAAAAAAAACAAAAGGAGAGTTTGTCAGATATGATGGATATTATTAATGACACTGTTGTGACCACTAATTTGCATTCAGGTCTTCCATCCAAGCTATAAAGGTTCAATATAAGCATGAACTAATTCAGAATGAACTGTTAAGTTTTTTGGACCCAGCGGTGTATTTTACAGGAAACTGGTTACAAGAGATCCAAAGTGGAATTTTGAGTCTTGTTGAGGGACATATTCTATTATATTTTGTCAACAAGGACATTATAAGAACAATGTTCTTAAGAGCTTATGGAAAGGATGTTGATGAAATGCAAAAAAACATTGCTTTTGATGCTGGTTCTGCTTTGCCACTCTACATTGATCCCAAAAACATGGAACTTTGTTTTCTAATAAAGATGCCACATATGTCATTTAATGAAATTTATCAATTGAAAGTTGTACATAACGTGGGTACTTGGAAAAATAATATACGTGTCCAAATCCAAACCCCAAGTGTGGTGGCATATCAGTCCCATACATCTGGCCCATATTTGGTTCCAAAACTTGATACTTGTGTTAAGTTTAAGGATCATAATTATTTATGCCCTGGTAAACCTTTCTTAAATGATGCTTTCAAAGCACTATGTGGTGTCAGGTTTATGTCATAGGTTCAGGAACAATGTGAAGTGACTATGGCTAAGACTGATGACTTTGCACAAACTAGAGCTGTGTTGGTAAAAGATAAGTGGCTAGTGAGTACAAATCTGAAGAATATGACTGTAACTTACATAATGCATGGTGGGATTTATACAATACCAATACCCTATAATGTGATGTTTATACAGGTACCTAAAGATCACCTTGTTACCATTGGTGATATTCTTCAGTACTTCGTGAGATTCCTATAGATGCTGAATTAATGTATCTCCTTAATCATAAACCTAATCATACTGTAAAGATGAACATCCGCAAAGATGATTTATCTATTTCTGATTTCATGTATCCTACATTTAGTGGCTGGATGTATCCTTTTAAAATCTGGAACCAGAAGATGGGTGCAATAATGTCCATTTTTGATATATTCATTGTAGTTTGGAATTATGGGTTAACGATTCTATGGTATAAGAATTTCAAGAGGGGAAAATATCCTCCTCCTCTTAGTCTTTGGATGGCTGACCATAACGATCGCCCATATAAGACAGTGATCTAGACTAATCTCGTCCATCCTAATCGGGATAAGTTAGTCTAGATGAGGGGGAATAAGTCATGAATTTTTCATGACGCAACAGACTCCATGTTGTTGTTTTTTTTTTTGTTTTTTTTTTCTTTGTTTAAGACTACTCGTGGCTCATCTATTATAACATTGAATTTTATTTTTCTCAGTCTTGCAGACTGAGACGTTTTATATCAATATGTTTTCCACTATTAAAGGTAGTTTACTTGCTTAGGCTCCAGCTTGTCGCTTATTTCTGTAAATAAGTGAAATTTATAACCTTGATTGTAGTCTGGGAATGTTGGGGTAAAGATAAATAAAATAAGTATTTTTCTTGAATTTTTACCCTATATGCGGGAGCCATCTACTGTCAGAACAATAATATTTCATCTAATTAATTTTATGTTAATTAATTATTAAAATATTATAATTAATGACTCCTCCTAGAATAGAGAATGGTGATATATAGGGTCTAGCCAAATGCAAGGGGGTAATTTTTCCTGTATTTTGGAACTGGTCAAATCATATATAGAGTTGGTAATTTGCTAATCAACTACAGAGGTCCAAGACCATTGGATTATAACTGTTGAGGCTAGTTTAGCCTACTCAGACAGACTTACGACCTGACAGCTTGATTCCTCCTTACGAAGTGGGAATTTATTTCCTTTGGTGATGAATTAAATTAAGTCACCTTAAATGTTAATCTCATTAATCTTTACATCTCACATTTATTTAAAATGTCTTTGTTTATTTAATCAGGTAAATTAATGAATTGTTTTATAGCTTTGTGTTTTCTTTTAATAATTCCTAGGGAGTATCAAATTGGAAAATTCAGGTGGCGCTTAAAAAAGCTGTGGGTTAAATACTAATACAAACTCTTAAAAATTCCCTCTTTGAAAAAAAATTATTACTAGATTCAGTCAGCTCTTCAAAACACTAACAGCTAGATTTAGAGTTGGGCGGTAGCCGTGAAAACCAGCGTTAGACTTTTCCATACCGCAGATCCCCTTACGTCAATTGCGTATCCTATCTTTTCAATGGGATCTTTCTAACGCCGGTATTTAGAGTCGTGGCTGAAGTGAGCGTTAGAAATCAGCCAATCAGATTGAGCTCGCATTCTATTGGCTGATCGGAACAGCCAATAGAATGTGAGCTCAATCTGATTGGCTGATTGGATCAGCCAATCGGATTGAACTTGATTCTGATTGGCTGATTCCATCAGCCAATCAGAATTTTCCTACCTTAATTCCGATTGGCTGATAGAATCCTATCAGCCAATCGGAATTCGAGGGACGCCATCTTGGATGACGTCCCTTAAAGGAACCTTCATTCTTCATTTGGACGTCGGAAGAAGATTGATCCGCGCTGGAGGTCTTCATGATGGAGCCGTTCGTCATCGGATGAAGATAGAAGATGCCGCTTGGATCAAGATGGTTGCTGGTCCGGATCTCCTCTACTTCCCAGATAGGATGAAGACTTTGGAGCCTCTTCAAGACCTCTTCAGCCAACGCTTGATAGAAGACTTCAGCCGGATTATGGATCGCCAGCCCCCGCTTGGGCTTGGATGAAGATTTCGGAGCCTGGAGCGATCGGTGAACCTGGCATGGTGAAAATAAGGTAGGAAAATCTTCAGGGGCTTAGTGTTAGGTTTATTTAAGGGGGGTTTGGGTTAGATTAGGGGTATGTGGGTGGTGGGTTGTAATGTTGGGGGGGGTATTGTATGTTTTTTTTACAGGCAAAAGAGCTGAATTCTTTGGGGCATGCCCCACAAAGGGTCCTTTTAAGGGCTGGTAAGGTAAAAGAGCTTTGAACTTTTTTAATTTAGAATAGGGTATGGCATTTTTTTATTTTGGGGGGCTTTGTTATTTTATTAGGGGGCTTAGAGTAGGTGTAATTAGTTTAAAATTGTTGTAATATTTTTATAATGTTTGTAAAAAAAAAATATTTTTTGTAACTTAGTTCTTTTTTATTTTTTGTACTTTAGTTAGTTTATTTAAATGTATTTATTTGTAGGTATTGTATTTAATTTATTTATTGATAGTGTAGTGTTAGGTTTAATTGTAACTTAGGTTAGGATTTATTTTACAGGTAATTTTGTAATTATTTTAACTAGGTAACTATTAAATAGTTCTTAACTATTTAATAGCTATTGTACCTGGTTAAAATAATTACAAAGTTACCTGTAAAATAAATATAAATCCTAAAATAGCTACAATATAATTATAATTTATATTGTAGCTATATTAGGGTTTATTTTACAGGTAAGTATTTAGTTTTAAATAGGATTAATTTATTTAATAAGAGTTAATTTATTTCGTTAGATAAAAATTATATTTAACTTAGGGGGGTGTTAGGGTTAGGGTTAGACTTAGCTTTAGGGGTTAAAAAATTTATTAGAATAGCGGTGAGCTCCGGTCGGCAGATTAGGGGTTAATGTTTGAAGTTAGGTGTCGGCGATGTTAGGGAGGGCAGATTAGGGGTTAATACTATTTATTATAGGGTTATTGAGGCGGGAGTGAGGCGGATTAGGGGTTAATACATTTATTATAGTAGCGGTGCGGTTCGGTCGGCAGATTAGGGGTTAATTATTGTAGGTAGGTGGAGGCGACGTTGTGGGGGGCAGATTAGGGGTTAATAAATATAATATAGTGGTCGGCGGTGTTAGGGGCAGCAGATTAGGGGTACATAGGTAAAATGTAGCTTGCGACGGTGTACGGAGCGGCAGATTAGGGGTTAAAACAAATAAGCAGGTGTCAGCTATAACGGGGTCGGCAGATTAGGGGTTAATAAGTGTAAGGTTAGGGGTGTTTTGACTCGGGGTACATGTTAGAGTGTTAGGTGCAGACGTAGGAAGTGTTTCCCCATAGAAAACAATGGGGCTGCGTTAGGAGCTGAACGCTGCTTTTTTGCAGGTGTTAGGTTTTTTTTCAGCTCAAACAGCCCCATTGTTTTCTATGGGGGAATCGTGCACGAGCATGTTTTTGAAGCTGGCCGCGTCCGTAAGCACCGCTGGTATCAAGAGTTGCAGTGGCGTTAAATTATGCTCTACGCTCCCTTTTTGGAGCCTAACGCACTGAAAACCCAGCCATTCTGTGAATTCTAAATACCAGCGGTATTTAAAAGGTGCGGGAGAAAAAAAGCATGCGTAGCTAACGCACCCCTTTGGCCGCAGAACTCTAAATCTAGCCGTTAATTTATTAAACACAGTATGAAGACAATTCAAATGTCATTAAAAAATTGTTCAAATATCATCACAAATTCAATCATACGTTTTGGCCCAAAACAGTTACAATCACCATTCATACAGCCTACAATTTCTATTCACTGATAACTTTAACTATACTATATAAAAAATTGATAAAATAACAGGTCAATATCAGTGCTTAATCAACAATAAAATAGTTCAACCATAAAATGCTCCTTCAACTTTCTTGCTGATCGTATCCTATGTAAACACTATGCAACATATAACCACCAGTGCAATGTTTGATATAAGAGAATCGAAGTGTTAACTTGCTGTTAGTCAGTTCAAACAGTATCAGCTGTCTCCAATTGTAAATAATTTGCAATGTTCTTAAACAACTTGGTTATCCAATCACCACCTCTTTCCAAATGCGCTTCCAAATTACAAACACTCTTGGTACTGGGTGTGATAATACAGTCTCTTTCCAATAATATTGCTTTTTTTGTCACAGGATTAATTAAGAGTGTTAGTCTCCTCTTATCTGACATTATCAGTGCAGGGAACCCTGTGCTCTTAATCACACACGTTCTCACCTGCTCCTTATCGATGTCTTGTCCGGCTGTTCCCCACCGGCAGGTACGCTGTGTTTGGTGCGTCTCAGGATACCGGGTTTCTTTAGTAACGATCTTCACTTGCGCAAGTCTTGGTATGGTTACTGTTTACCTTCCAACCGTCAGGAAAGCCTTAGGTCTCTGCACATAGGTACTAAGTACACAGAGTCCTTGCATTTAGAATAAACTCCAAATTCTTAAGTTCCACAGAGAGTCTGCTTATCACCTTCAACGTTTCACCCCTAAGGTGTGGGGCTTTCTCAAGAATATGAATAATGACACACAGCACCAGTGTAGCACCATACATAGCCACGGAAACCCAAGACGTCCATCAGAGGACCCCAAAAAGGGCCTGTATGTGAAATACACACAGTGCCACTATGTGACTATTCATTTAGGAAACTACCCAAGTCAAAGTCTAAATTCATGCCTGTTGGGGCTAAGGTATTTAATTCGAAAATCCATTTGCATTTATTGGATCTCCTCCTCTCCAATTTTTTGGGAGTCTGTCAATGACAGTATAATTAAGATGTTTTAAATTTCCATTGTTGCACTTTTTGAAATGTCTCGGTACTGGGAAATCTTTGTTCCTATCCTCATTCATATTTTCAAGAGATAAAATATGTTCTCGGATACAATCACGGGCTGACCTCTCCGACTCTCCCACATATTGTGCCCCACAACTACATTCTTAAAGATATACAATGCATCTATTAGTATACCTATATGTTCCTTTTATGTGATACTCTTTACCCGTAGCTGAAGATTTGAAGGATTTTTTCTTAGTTGCATATTTGCAGGATTTGCATGAAAGACATGGAAATAAACCTCTTCTATCTTTTCCCCATAAATTTTTTTGTTTTTTTATATTTTGTTTCTTTTTTAGATCAGTAGGCACCAGCATATTCTTTAATATTTTGACTTTTTATAAACTATTTTGGGATAGTCAGGTAGAATAGGGCCCAAGACTACATCTTTTTTAAGAATGGGCCAATATTTTCTCATAGTTTTTTCAATAAACCCTTTATTACAAGTATATTGAGTTATAAAAGGTAAAAATGCTCCCTTACAGGTGTCATCTTTCTTTTTCTGTTTACACAGCAGTTGGTCGCTTGATTTATTCAGACAGGTTAATCTGTCAGTTTTGATCTGTTCCTTTTTGTATCCCCTCTCTTCAAATTTTTTTTTGTCAAGATATTAGATTGTGTTGCATAATCCTCATCATTATTGCAATTTTTTTGGGATTCTGGTGAACTGAATTTTCGGAATGTTATTTTTCCACCTGTCTAGATGGCAACTGGATGCATGAATGTAATTATTTGCGTCTACTGGTTTGAAATAGGTTTTTGTTAGAATTTTATTGTTTTCTATCCTAATGTTTAAATCTAAAAACTGGATATTAATGGGTCTACTGGTATAGGTAAAACTCAAATTGTTCTCATTATTATTCATTCTATATATAAACCAATCCAGGTCTTCCCTACTCCCTTTCCAGATAATCAAAATATTGTCAATATATCTTTTATAGAGAACCAGGTTTGCTCCCAGATCTACAGAGTCTAATAAAATATGCTCCCAAAGACCCATAAATAAATTTGCATAGCTGGGAGCAAACCTGGTTCCCATTGCTGTACCGCATAATTGAAGATAAAAATCATCATTAAAGACAAATAAATTATGAGTAAGAATGTATTCTATACTGTCAAGGAAAAAATCCTTTTGTTCTCTGAGTATGGAGTCATCTTTATAGAGATAGAATTTTACAGCTTCTAGGCCTCTATGGTGTTCAATGCATGTATATAACGTTGACACGTCGCATGTTGCCAAAATATAGTCATCCTCCCACTCTATCTTACTTAAGATGTTTAGGACTTCTGTTGAGTCTTTTAGAAAGGAGGGGAGGGTGGCTACATATTTTTGCAGGTATTGATCTATGTATTGAGACAAATTGGCTGATATAGAGCCTATGCCTGATATAATCAAGCGACCTGGAGGAGAGGTAAGGGATTTATTAATTTTAGGCAGGCAGTAAAAAAGGGGAATTTTTGGAAATGTATTATATATTGCACAATAACATTGCTTTCTTATGGATACTATATAGCACAGCAATAACCTGTTTAGCTTCCTGCAAACTAAGGCCTAGATTTGGAGTTCGGCGGTAGCCGTCAAAACCAGCGTTAGAGGCTCCTAACGCTGGTTTTGGCCGCCCGCTGGTATTTGGAGTCAGTGATTAAAGGGTCTAACGCTCACTTTTCAGCCGCGACTTTTCCATACCGCAGATCCCCCTACGCCATTTGCATAGCCTATATTTTCAATGGGATCTTCCTAACTCCGGTATTTAGAGTCGTGTCTGAAGTGAGCGTTAGAGCTCTAACGACAAAATTCCAGCCGCCTGAAAATAGCAGGAGTTAAGAGCTTTCTGGCTAACGCCGGTTTATAAAGCTCTTAACTACTGTACCCTAAAGTACACTAACACCCATAAACTACCTATGTACCCCTAAACCGAGGCCCCCCCACATCGCTGACACTCGATTAAAATTTTTAACCCCTAATCTGCCGACCGCCACCTACGTTATATTTATGTACCCCTAATCTGCTGCCCCTAACCCCGCCGACCCCTGTATTATATTTATTAACCCCTAACCTGCCCCCCACAACATCGCCGCCAGCTACTTAAAATAATTAACCCCTAATCTTCCGACCGCAAAGCGCCGCCACCTACGTTATCCCTATGTACCCCTAATCTGCTACCCCTAACACCGCCGACCCCTATATTATATTTATTAACCCCTAATCTGCCCCCCTCAACGTCGCTGACACCTGCCTACACTTATTAACCCCTAATCTGCCGAGCGGGCCTGAGCGCTACTATAATAAAGTTATTAACCCCTAACCCGCCTCACTAACCCTATCATAAATAGTATTAACCCCTAATCTGCCCTCCCTAACATCGCCGACACCTACCTTCAATTATTAACCCCTAATCTTCCAATCGGAGCTCACCGCTATTCTAATAAATGTATTAACCCCTAAAGCTAAGTCTAACCCTAACACTAACACCCCCCTAAGTTAAATATAATTTACATCTAACAAAATAAATTAACTCTTATTAAATAAATGATTCCTATTTAAAGCTAAATACTTACCTGTAAAATAAATCCTAATATAGCTACAATATAAATTATAATTATATTATAGCTATTTTAGGATTAATATTTATTTTACAGGCAACTTTGTAATTATTTTAACCAGGTACAATAGCTATTAAATAGTTAAGAACTATTTAATAGTTACCTAGTTAAAATAATAACAAATTTACCTGTAAAATAAATCCTAACCTAAGATATAATTAAACCTAACACTACCCTATCAATAAAATAATTAAATAAACTACCTACAATCACCTACAATTAACCTAACACTACACTATCAATAAATTAATTAAACACAATTCCTACAAATAAATACAATTAAATAAACTAGCTAAAGTACAAAAAATAAAAAAGAACTAAGTTACAGAAAATAAAAAAATATTTACAAACATAAGAAAAATATTACAACAATTTTAAACTAATTACACCTACTCTAAGCCCCCTAATAAAATAACAAAGCCCCCCAAAATAAAAAATTCCCTACCCTATTCTAAATTAAAAAAGTTACAAGCTCTTTTACCTTACCAGCCCTGAACAGGGCCCTTTGCGGGGCATGCCCCAAGAAGTTCAGCTCTTTTGCCTGTAAAAAAAAACATACAATACCCCCCCCCAACATTACAACCCACCACCCACATACCCCTAATCTAACCCAAACCCCCCTTAAATAAACCTAACACTAATCCCCTGAAGATCTTCCTACCTTGTCTTCACCATCCAGGTATCACCGATCCGTCCTGGCTCCAAGATCGTCATCCAACCCAAGCGGGGGTTGGCGATCCATAATCCGGTGCTGAAGAGGTCCAGAAGAGGCTCCAAAGTCTTCCTCCTATCCGGCAAGAAGAGGACATCCGGACCGGCAAACATCTTCTCCAAGCGGCATCTTCGATCTTCTTCCATCCGGAGCGAAGCGGCAGGATCCTGAAGACGTCCAGCGCGGAACATCCATCCGGACCGACGACTGAACGACGAATGACTGTTCCTTTAAGGGACGTCATCCAAGATGGCGTCCCTCGAATTCCGATTGGCTGATAGGATTCTATCAGCCAATCGGAATTAAGGTAGGAATTTTCTGATTGGCTGATGGAATCAGCCAATCAGAATCTAGTTCAATCCGATTGGCCGATCCAATCAGCCAATCAGATTGAGCTCGCATTCTATTGGCTGATCGGAACAGCCAATAGAATGCGAGCTCAATCTGATTGGCTGATTGGATCAGCCAATCGGATTGAACTTGATTCTGATTGGCTGATTCCATCAGCCAATCAGAAAATTCCTACCTTAATTCCGATTGGCTGATAGAATCCTATCAGCCAATCGGAATTCGAGGGACGCCATCTTGGATGACGTCCCTTAAAGGAACAGTCATTCGTCGTTCAGTCGTCGGTCCGGATGGATGTTCCGCGCTGGAGGTCTTCAGGATCCTGCCGCTTCGCTCCGGATGGAAGAAGATCGAAGATGCCGCTTGGAGAAGATGTTTGCCGGTCCGGATGTCCTCTTCTTGCCGGATAGGAGGAAGACTTTGGAGCCTCTTCTGGACCTCTTCAGCACCGGATTATGGATCGCCAACCCCCGCTTGGGTTGGATGAAGATCTTGGAGCCAGGACGGATCGGTGATACCTGGATGGTGAAGACAAGGTAGGAAGATCTTCAGGGGATTAGTGTTAGGTTTATTTAAGGGGGGTTTGGGTTAGATTAGGGGTATGTGGGTGGTGGGTTGTAATGTTGGGGGGGGGGGTATTGTATGTTTTTTTTTACAGGCAAAAGAGCTGAACTTCTTGGGGCATGCCCCGCAAAGGGCCCTGTTCAGGGCTGGTAAGGTAAAAGAGCTTGTAACTTTTTTAATTTAGAATAGGGTAGGGAATTTTTTATTTTGGGGGGCTTTGTTATTTTATTAGGGGGCTTAGAGTAGGTGTAATTAGTTTAAAATTGTTGTAATATTTTTCTTATGTTTGTAAATATTTTTTTATTTTCTGTAACTTAGTTCTTTTTTATTTTTTGTACTTTAGCTAGTTTATTTAATTGTATTTATTTGTAGGAATTGTGTTTAATTAATTTATTGATAGTGTAGTGTTAGGTTAATTGTAGGTAATTGTAGGTAGTTTATTTAATTATTTTATTGATAGGGTAGTGTTAGGTTTAATTATATCTTAGGTTAGGATTTATTTTACAGGTAAATTTGTTATTATTTTAACTAGGTAACTATTAAATAGTTCTTAACTATTTAATAGCTATTGTACCTGGTTAAAATAATTACAAAGTTGCCTGTAAAATAAATATTAATCCTAAAATAGCTATAATATAATTATAATTTATATTGTAGCTATATTAGGATTTATTTTACAGGTAAGTATTTAGCTTTAAATAGGAATCATTTATTTAATAAGAGTTAATTTATTTCGTTAGATGTAAATTATATTTAACTTAGGGGGGTGTTAGTGTTAGGGTTAGACTTAGCTTTAGGGGTTAATCCATTTATTAGAATAGCGGTGAGCTCCGATCGGAAGATTAGGGGTTAATAATTGAAGGTAGGTGTTGGCGATGTTAGGGAGGGCAGATTAGGGGTTAATACTATTTATGATAGGGTTAGTGAGGCGGATTAGGGGTTAATAACTTTATTATAGTAGCGCTCAGGTCCGCTCGGCAGATTAGGGGTTAATAAGTGTAGGCAGGTGTCGGCGACGTTGAGGGGGGCAGATTAGGGGTTAATAAATATAATATAGGGGTCGGCGATGTTAGGGCAGCAGATTAGGGGTACATAGGGATAACGTAGGTTGCGGCGGTTTACGGAGCGGCAGATTAGGGGTTAAAAAAAATATGCAGGGGTCAGCGATAGCGGGGGCGGCAGATTAGGGGTTAATAAGTGTAAGGTTAGGGGTGTTTAGACTCGGGGTACATGTTAGGGTGTTAGGTGCAGACGTAGGAAGTGTTTCCCCATAGGAAACAATGGGGCTGCGTTAGGAGCTGAACACTGCTTTTTTGCAGGTGTTAGGTTTTTTTTCAGCTCAAACAGCCCCATTGTTTCCTATGGGAGAATCGTGCACGAGCACGTTTTTGAGGCCGGCCGCGTCCGTAAGCAACTCTGGTATCGAGAGTTGCATTTGCGGTAAAAATGCTCTACGGTCCTTTTTTGGAGCCTAACGCAGCATTTGATTAAACTCTCGATACCAGAGTTAAATTTATGGTGCGGCCAGAAAAAAGCCCGCGGAGCGTTAACAGCCCTTTTACCGCCGAACTCCAAATCTAGGCCTAATTGTGCTTGTTTTTTAACCCAATGGTTTGGCTTTTATAACGCAAATTAACGCTAACTGTGCCTTTTTTTTTTTTTTTTTTTTTTAAAATGATTTTTATTAATTTTCCATATAGATAATACAATAGTACAGAGGGTTTCCACAAAGTATATAAAGTATATCGTACAAAGGTACAACAGGTGTGTATTTTCCAGTCCATTCAGTTAGTATCCTGTGCAATCTCGTTTTGAGACTGGGTGAGCAGAGTTCTTATGTGGACTGTGGAGTAATGGGAGGGAAACCGTATAGTTGGTTTCGGCAAAGAGCATAAATATAACTTGTCAAACTATAACATGAATATAAAGGTAACAACTGGAGACTGGCTTTTGTGACTATAAGGTGGTCAGTCTTCGTCTTGTCTTTGTGGATATGGAGTTTAGTTGGCGTCTTGGTAGTGGTCTGCATGTCTGTTTTACCTTAATGTTAGGTCCTAGTGTTAGTCGGAGGTGTCACAATGTTTTGGGGGGGGGGGGTTATTGAGCGTTAAGGGTGTGTAGGAGTGTCTCCCAATAAAACTTGACATCGAGGAATAGATCTAGTTGGTTGCGTCTGTAATATCCATACTGTTCTAGTTGTATGGTTTCTGTTACTTTTGATAGCCATTGTTGGCTAGATGGGACAGAGAGGGATTTCCAATTTTGTGCTATTAAGGCTTTCGCACTGTTTAGGCATATTGTCAACAGTGTCGATCGTATCTTGCATGGGATCCCTGGTCTTAAGTTAAACAGCGCTAGTGTGGGGGGTAATGTAAATTCGTTACCTAAGATGTTTTTTAGGTGAAGTTCTATTGACTTCCAATAAGGTGTTATCTTGTTACAATGCCACCATATATGTGCCATTGTTCCTGGTTCCCCGCATCCTCTCCAGCATGATGCTGAAGATGAGGGGTAGATTCTATGTAGTCTATGTGGTGTTAAATACCACCGTGTTAGTATTTTAAAGTTGAGTTCTATAAATCTGGTGGAGGTTGATGACTTTCGTGTGTTGTTAAAAATTTTCCTCCAGTCTTTTTCATCTAGCTCTATTTTTAGGTCTTGTTGCCAGTGAGCAGTATAAGGTGGGAGGGGGGTTAGTTCTACATTTTCTAGCATTTTTTTTGCAAGTGATAAAGTGCCTCTGGTGGGAATTGTTGACAGGCAGCATTGTTCAAAGGGAGTGGGCGCCCTTAGTAAGTTCTCCCTAGCTTGATTATTGCATATAAAGTTGTTGAGTTGGGAATATTTTAACCATGAGGAGAAAGCTCCCCCCAGCACATCTGTCAAGCTATTTCTGGGTTTAAGTGATCGTTTATCTAAAAGTGTTATTATGGGAACAGAGTCCTGTAATTCCCAAGTAGCTTTAGTGTTCCTTAGGGGTTCATACCCTCCGGAGAGTTCCATGTTCTGTGATATTGGTGTTAGGGGAGAGTGTTGTGAGGATAGTTTTGGATATTTTCGTACTAGGTAGTCCCAGGTATCAAAAATGTGTCTAAAGGTTGGGGAGGTCTGGCAAACAACAGGTCTTAAGGTTTTGGGAATCCAACACACTGAGCCGGGTTTGGGCGCTTTTAATATTTGAGAGTCTAGGGAAATCCATGCTTTAGCTTTACTTTTGCTATGCCAGTCAAGGATGCGTTGCAGGGTCACTGAGTGGTAATACATTTCTAACTTCGGTACCCCTAGTCCCCCCCCTCTGGTTGGTCTGTGTAATGTGGTCGTGTTTACACGAGGCTTTTGTTTTCCCCAAATGAACATGTTGATGCTCCTTTGGAGCTGTTGGATGTAGTGCTTTGGGAGGGATATGGGTATGGTTTGAAAAATATAAATTATTCTTGGGAGAATCGTCATTTTTATGGCCTGTATTCTCCCCCACCAAGATAGGGGTTTGTCACTCCAAGTTTTTAGGGTGTGTTGGGTAGCGGTTAGTAAAGTTTTGTAGTTGGCGTCAAATAGTTGTGAGATTTTTGGGGTCAGCTGGACCCCCAAGTATTTTAGTTGGGAGTTCTTTACTTTATATGGGCATATATTCTTAATGTGTTGTAGTTCTCTTTGGGGAAGGGAGATGTTTAGGATCTCTGATTTCTGTTTATTGATTAAGAAATTGGATAGGTGGCTGAAGGTGTCAAATTCCTCCATTAGGGCTGTTAATGAGCTTGTGGGGGAAGTCAATGTGAGGAGAATGTCATCGGCGAACATTGAGATTTTGTATTGATTTGGGCCAATATGTACTCCCTTTATGTTTGGGTTAGCTCGAATATGAGCCGCTAAAGCTTCCATGGTAAGCACAAATAGGAGTGGGGAGAGTGGGCAGCCCTGTCTTGTTCCATTTGCAAATTTGAATGGGTGGGATAGTACTCCGTTTACCTTGACTTTTGCTGAAGGAGCTGAATATAGTTGGAAGATTTTACCTATTATTCCATCTCCAAATCCATAACTGTGAAGTGCACTTCGAAGGAATGGCCAGGCCACCCTGTCGAAGGCCTTCTCTGCGTCTGTGGCTACTGTGATCATAGGGATTTTATGAGTGTTGGCAAAGTCTATAAGTTGGGTAGTTCTAATAGTGTTGTCTCTTGTTTCTCTGAATGGGATGAACCCAGCCTGGTCTAAGTGGATTAAGTCAGGTAGGACCGAGTTGATTCTTAGTGCTAGAATTTTTGCATAAATTTTTATATCGCTGTTTAACAATGAGATTGGTCGGTAGCTGCTGGGCTCTGTTATCGGTTTGCCCTCTTTGTGTATGACGGTGATATGTGCTTCGAGTAGTTGTGGGGGTATGGGGGAATCATCTTCTAGGGAGTTAAATAAATTTGTTAAGTGGGGGGTTAGTATTTGCTTAAAATGTTTATAATAGGCGTTCGTCAGTCCATCTGGGCCAGGGCTCTTATGAGTAGGTAGGCTATTGATAGCTTTAGCTACTTCCTGCTCCGAGAAGGGGTCATCTAGGGCTGATCTAAGTGGTTCGTCTAATTTAGGTAGATTTGCTTCTTCTAGGTATTTATCTATAAGGGTCTTCTTATGGATGCTATCATCTGTGGGGATGTTGTAGAGAAGACTATAATATCTGCTAAAAGTGTCTGCTATGCCTTTGCAGTCATATGTTTCTTTGTTTGTACTGTCTTGAATTTTATTTATATAGTTGGCGTAGCTTTTCCGTTTCAGTGCTTTGGCTAGTATGGGCCCTGCTCTGTTACTCTCAACAAAATAGAGTTTCTTTAGGTAGTAAGCTTTTCTATGTACTTCAGTCGCTAGTAAGTTATTCAGGTTGTGTCTTATCTTAGTAAGAGTAGTAAGGGTGTCATTCGATTCGGGGTTGTGCATGTGATTAAGTTCTGCCACTTTAAGTTGGTCCAGTAATTGTTTGTATTCTGAGTTGTATTTTTTTTTGAGAATGGCTTTCTGTTTAATAAGTTCTCCCCTAACTACCGCTTTATGTGCTTCCCAGATCGTTATTGGGTGGGATTGAGGGGGTTTGTTGAAGTGAAAGAATTCAGTAAGTGTTTTGTCTATTTTCTTTTTGATTTGAGGCTGTAGAAGTAGAGTATCGTCTAACCTCCAATTAAAATCTGTGATGGGCTTGTCAGGCCAGTCAAGGGTCAGTGATACTGACGAGTGGTCCGACCATGGGGTTGGGATGATGTCTGAATCCCTAGTAAGTGTCAGCCCTAATTGGTCAATGCAAATGTAATCTAATCTGGAGTAAGATTTCTTGGGGTTCGAGTAGAAGGTGTAGGTTTTCTGTGTCGGGTGGTGGACTCTCCAGACGTCTAGAAGAGATAGGGATTTCAGGCTTTGTGTGACTGTTTTGATAGTGTTTATGGTCTGGGAGCTTTTGGTCATTGAACAGTCTAGTCTGGGGTTGAGTGCTATATTAAAGTCTCCTGCTATAATGGTAGTTCCTTTTGCTAGTTCTAATATTTTCCCTGTGACTGTTTTGAAGAATTTCGCTTGGCCGGTGTTGGGTGCATATATGTTCGCTAGCGTAATTGGTTTGTTGAAAAGGTCTCCAACCAATATCAAGTATCTGCCTTCTGGGTCAGTGTGAGTGGTAACATTGTGGAGATGCATGGATTTATGAAATAGGATTCCCACACCGTTTATCTTTTTCTGTGTGTGCGAACAAAAGTATCCGGTTGGGAAGTTTTTAGAATGGAACTTCGGTTCCTCTTTGTGTCTAAAATGTGTTTCTTGCAAGAAGATAATTTCATTTTTAGATTTAGAAAACCAATTGAGAGCTAAAGATCTTTTTGTGGGAGAGTTTAGGCCCTTTGTGTTTTGTGTCATGATCTTGATTTGTGGTGCGCTCATTAGAGTATGTGTTTGGGTTTTAGCTGTCTTCTGAGCTGTTTAGTGGTAAAGGGGTGTATGTGCTGTGATACACTCAATGGGTTCTGGTCGTCAGTAAGTGTCACTTGCCAAGCCAACTCAGACATAGCAGTTATTAGAATCAAATTTCCAGTTCCAGTATAACAAACATTAATAAACTTCATAACATATAACTTATATACAACAATTGCATATGTACATATACAATACCAGGTGTTTAAGGGTATACTACCCTGTTCACAACATTTTATGAACATGAGAGTATAGATCACTTCCTATATTGTTAAACAAGGTGTTTCAATTATTTTTAATGGCTTCGAATTTCTAAACAACATTAAAGTTAGGTGTACTCACTCACTTGCTTTACCTGCAGACATTCTGAGTCAAGTTCTTATACCTGTATCTGAGGAAAGTCTTGGAGTTGGTATATCTGCAAGGCAAGCAATTATTAAGAGTAATACAAGTTACCACAGGCAACAGTGGCTATGCATGTTCATGTAGGATCAGTTTCTGGGTTGAATTGGCTGCTGGATGGTTGTGTCCTTTTCCTGTTTATTCTGTTCCATGTCGGCCTTTGGGGTTTCGGCATGCTGGAAGAGGTTGTTGGTTTCTCAGGTGCTGGTCTTCCCAGAAGCTGTGGTGAGGGTTGTGGGATATTCAGTTTGCTACAGAACTCTTCTAGGTCGTCAGGTGATTTGTATATTGCTATGTTCGTACCTTGCAGAACTTTGATGCAAAAAGGAAAGCCCCATCTGTAGGGAATCTTCAGGTTTTGTAGATGTAGGGTTAGGTATCTGGCTTCTCGCCTTCTGTTAAGGGTGATGCTACTTAGATCTGCGTAGATTTGAATATTATCCCCTTCGTATGTGATCTGGCGTAGTTTCCTGGAGGCTTCCATGATTTTCTCTTTGTCTGTGAATGCCTGCATTTTTAAGACAATGTCTCTAGGAGGTTTGTTATCTTGCGGCTTCGGTCTCAGTGCCCTATGGGCTCTTTCTATGGGCATGTCTGGCAATTCTTCATCTCTTAACAGAAATTTGAAAAGTCCTTGCAGATGTTGTGTAATTTGGTTGGGCACAATTTTCTCTGTTACACCTCTCACTCTGATATTATTGCGACGGCCTCGGTTGTCCAGATCTTCTAATTGCATTTGCATTTGTTGAATTAGAGTGTCATGGGATTCAAAAGATCTGTTTTGAATGTCAGTATTATTGTAAATTTGGTCAATGTCCTCCTCGAGGTGTACAACTCTTTCTCCTAACTCTGATAGTTCTTTTTTGACCTCTCTGAGGCCATCTTTTATCATTTTACCCACTTGTGAGATTAAAGTTGCAAAGTCTGCCTTAGTAGGGAGATTGTCAATGTCCGCTCTTGTAAGGGGTTCTTCTGATAGGGTGCCTTGAGCGTTAGGTCTAGTAGCTGGTGGCATGTCATCTGAATCTTGTGATGTGGGAGATTCTGGATCCGGTGTTTCCAGCACTTTGAAAAAGTTAAGTTTAGTTGTTGCAGCTGACTGGGTTTTCGCTGGCTTGTCTGACTTAGATATCCTTTTGGATGTCATTTTTATATGTTGTTCAGGGGATGGGTGGTTTTCTCTAGGAGTAGCTCAGCGTGTTGTCTGGTGTCTGAATGTTGTGCTGCGTGCGGTGATGCAGCGTTATAGGCCCAGGCCTGCTCGCGTGTGATAATGGCGGTGCTCCGCTATAGCAAGGTGTCTAGTGCCCTACGGGCTGCGGTATACTGGGCGAGTGTGCTTCTCCTCAATAAGTGCACATTTTGTAAAGTTGCATTGCCAGGGATGGAGGGAGCAGTGGCGTAAGATTAGGCGTTGTCTAAAGTTTCTTCCCACGTGGCAATATGTTAGGCTTGAGCAGGGTGCTAATGTGCCTTTGTTCTGTAAGGCGATGTCATGGCCTTTAGGATCTAATGTGTTTCTATGAGGGGTGTTATGCCATTGTGTTTAGGCTTGTGTTGAAGTTTTCATACCTTCGGCTTTTTCCTTCGCCGGTGTCGTCATATTTTTACCGCATCTGTGTAGGCTTGTGGCGTGTCGCAGAGCTAGGCCGAAGTTGATGTGCTGTCCTCTTACTCTTACTGCGTTGCGCAGCTTTCCGTTAAGTTAGCTCACTCAGGGTATGATCATTGTGCTCCGGGTGAGTTCCGGTGTAGATATCTGTTACTGGAATTCGGCTAACACCTTTGTAATGGGAAAGATGTTGCTTGGAAGCGTCCGGTATCACGGAGCTCTAGCTTTTTGCAGCCATACTGTGCGATGGCTGGCTCCGCCCCCCTAACTGTGCCTTTTTTTTAATTTAATTGCTTGACTTTTATTGCAGGTATTACATTTTTTCAAATAGCTTTTCATTATATTGCATTTATCATTATACACATATGTTTTGTGCACATTTGTGCGTTATTGTGCTTGCGAACTAGCTGTGTATACTGTGATGTTTACTTGAATGATTTGCACTTGTATGTCTTTTTATAGAATTTTTAATCTTTTGTGTATGTTATAAAATAAATCCAATTTTTATTTGTTATAATCCAACGTAGCCTCAAGAAAGAGATTCGCCCTTATTGATTTAGCTTTAGCGTCAAACCCCTGACCTTTAGCGCAGAAAGATCTGGCCTTTTTTCTATGATTATTAATTTACCTTATTCTCTGCAATTACCTTAAAGGGTTTATAACCAAATATTTAGTTCTTATTATCAAGCCAATTTTGTGTTATTTTGAAAATATGATTTAATTATCTTTATAGTTTAGTTTCTGCGTTAGTTCTGTTTTCCTTATGTAATTGCTTTAATTGATTATTATAGGATTATAGTTTATTTCTCTGTATATATTTTGATTGCTTAGTTACCATTAAATGCTGATTATTTTCCAATCGAAATCTTTTAATAAAGCAAATTTTTATTTATTCATCTGGTGTCAGTATAATTAATAGACTGATAGCAACCAATAGGATTCAGGTTTTGTGTTTATTATCTTTAACAAGTTATACGAAAGTGTGTCATTAAAAATTACACGCATTACTCCTATCACATAATATACTTTTAAAGATAAAGGTAATATTCATAACAGAAGCTCTCTGTATAATAAAAAAATATGTTAAACACACATGTAAAAAAACTTTAAAGAGGAAAACAGCATCCACACGTATAATCAAACTCTAGATTCTTTATTTGTGAAACTAGGTATGTCAATATTAAGCATTACATAGATAGTGTGTATTGAGACTAGCAATACATGTTAATGTAAGTACTAACATATTTTTATAGATCCATGACTGCATGTAGCTGATCATACAATATAGTATCTGAGATAAATGTAATTTGCATGGTCTGTCAAGAAAAAGACTCTATACTACTCAAAATAATGAGATTAGCCAAAGAACATGATATTAGTGAGGTCAGTAGTAACCGAACACAAAGCATAAAAGTGTATGGAAATGAAAATGTTGTGCATAAAAGTATCCTGTTCTATAAAAACAGTATCTCTGTCGTGTAACAGGAAAAGAAAGTAGGGAAACAGTACAGTACATACGCTGAGGTGAAAACATTTGTACTAGTAATACAAAGCTATATAACGCAATACAAAACATGACTGCACAATGATTATATTTGCAGACTTTGGTACATATATACATGCCCCATTGAACATATATATATATATAGAAAAGTGTGTGTCTGCGCCTTTC
This sequence comes from Bombina bombina, assembly GCF_027579735.1. NCBI lineage: Eukaryota > Metazoa > Chordata > Amphibia > Anura > Bombinatoridae > Bombina > Bombina bombina. The sequence goes on from NC_069503.1 coordinate 1,009,544,205, forward strand.
TTCTGTGGAAATGTGATTCAAAGATTATGGGGTTGTAACTCCCCTATCCCCAAACACTTACTTCAAGGGACCTCAATCAATATGAGGTAAGTAGTCACCCTTCAAAGTATAATTCCATACAGAGCTGCAAACTCCAGGTCCGTCAGATGATCAGTCAGTCACAAACTTTTCTATATACATTCCTTGGGAGTCTTCACACATCTTTTTGGTTCAACTGCCTATTTTCTGATTTATTACATCTGTGGATTTTGCTTAATTTGCATTAGAATTTTTATTGTTCACTTAAAATTACTAGTGACATTAAGTTTGTGTTTGCATGTGCCCTTGAGTGACATTTGGATAGCGCAGATATCGTGGGCCCGATCCGATATGCAGTGTCGCCCGCAAAAGCCGGCGACGCCGAATTTTGCACGGTTTTGGTATCCTATATACGGCGTAACCTAGAAGTTACGCTCGTATATTTCTGCCTTTGCCCGTAGTTTTTTGGGCCATAGGCAGGTATACCAAACCTGTGCAGCTTGGTATCCAATATACAGCGTAAGGACTTACGTGGCGAAAATGGAGAAATCTTACTCTATTTTCACCTCGCTACAAAATGCAGCCATAGTGAGCCTTACACTGTCTATTGGAGCCCCGTAATTCCCTAAACTACCTGCTAAATAAAACCTAACACCTAACGCATGCGCAATGTCTATCTACCTGTCAACCGCGATCCCCCGCCGCAATCCCTAATAAAGTATTTAACCCTTAAACCGCCGCTCCTGGACCCCGCCGCCACCTACATTAAAAGTATAACCCCTAATGTGATCCCCCTACACCGTTGCCAGCTACATTACATACCCCCTAATGTGAGCCCCTTACACCGCCGCCATCTACCTTACCTACCCCCTAATGTGAGCCCCTTACACCGCCGCCATCTACCTTACCTACATCCTAATGTGAGCCCCTTACACCGCCGCCATCTACATTACCTACCCCCTAAAGTGAGCCCCTACCCCGCCGCCATCTACCTTACCTACCCCCTAAAGTGAGCTCCTACCCCGCCGCCATCTATTTTAAAAATATTAACCCCTAATTTAATCCCCCTACACCGCCACCACCTATATTAAACACATTAACCCCTAATTTAATCCCCCTACACCGCCGCCACCTATATTAAACACATTATCGCCTAATCTAATCCTCCTACACCGCCGCCAGCTATATTAACTATATTAACCCTAATTATATTAGGGTTAATATAGTTAATATAGTTATTATATTATATATATTAACTATATTAACCCTAATTATATTAGGGTTAATATAGTTAATATAGTTATTATATTATATATATTAACTATATTAACCCTAATTATATTAGGGTTAATATAGTTAATATCGTTATTATATTATATATATATTAAGTATAATAACCCTATCTAACTCTAACATCCCTAACTAAATTCTTATTAAAATAAATCTAATTAATATTAATATTATTAATTAAAATATTCCTATTTAAATCTAAATACTTACCTATAAAATAAACCCTAAGATAGCTACAATGTAATTAATAATTACATTGTAGCTATTTTAGGGTTTATATTTATTTTACAGGTAACTTGGTATTTATTTTAACTAGGTACAATAGCTATTAAATAGTTAATAACTATTTAATAGCTACCTAGTTAAAATAATTACCAATTTACCTGTAAAATAAATCCTAACCTAAGTTACAAATACACCTACACTATCAATAAATTAAATAAACTACAAATAAACAAACAAAACAAACACTAAATTACAAAAAATAAAAAAAGATTACAAGATTTTTAAGCTAATTACACCTATTCTAAGCCCCCTAATAAAATAATAAAGCCCACCAAAATAAAAAAATGTCCCTACCCTATTCTAAATTAGAAAAGTTAACAGCTCTTTTACCTTACCAGCCCTTAAAAGGGCCTTGGGCGGGGCATGCCCCAAAGAAAACAGCTCTTTTGCCTGAAAAAAAAAACACAATACCACCCCCCAACATTACAACCCACCACCCACATAACCCTATTCTAAACCCACCCAAACCCCCCTTAAAAAAACTTAACACTACCCCCCTGAAGATCTCTCTACCTTGTATTCACCCAGCCAGGCAGAACTCTTCACCCGATCCGGTCGATGTCTTCAATCAAGCGGCAGAGAAGTCTTCTTCCATCCAGGGGATGTCTTCAATCAAGCGGCAAAGAAGAAGTCTTCATCCCGGCGATGTCTTCAAGCAAGCGGCAGAGAAGTCTTCTTCCATTCAGCAATGCCTTCAAGCAAAGCGGCATCTTCAATCTTCTTTCTTCGCTCCTCCGCCGCGGAGCATCCATCCGGCACAACGACTGAACGAAGAATGAGGTACCTTTAAATGACGTCATCCAAGATGGCGTCCGTTCGAATTCCGATTGACTGATAGGATTCTATCAGCCAATCGGAATTAAGGTACAAAAATCTGATTGGCTGATTGAATCAGAAAATCAGATTCAAGTTCAATCCGATTGGCTGAACCAATCAGCCAATCGGATTGAACTTGAATCCGATTGGCTGATTGGTTCAGCCAATCGGATTGAACTTGAATCTGATTTTCTGATTCAATCAGCCAATCAGATTTTTGTACCTTAATTCCGATTGGCTGATAGAATCCTATCAGCCAATCGGAATTCGACGGACGCCATCTTGGATGACGTCATTTAAAGGTACCTCATTCCTCGTTCAGTCGTCGTGCCGGATGGATGCTCCGCGACGGAGGAGCGAAGAAAGAAGATTGAAGATGCAGCTTTGCTTGAAGACATCGCCGGATGGAAGAAGACTTCTCTGCCGCTTGCTTGAAGACATCGCCCGGATGGAAGAAGACTTCTCTGCCGCTTGATTGAAGACATCGCCCGGATGGAAGAAGACTTCTCTGCCGCTTGATTGAAGATATCGCCTGGATCGGATGAAGAGTTCTGCCCGGCTGGGTGAAGACAAGGTAGGGAGATCTTCAGGGGGGTAGTGTTAGGTTTTTTTAAGGTGGGTTTGGTGGGTTTAGAATAGGGGTATGTGGGTGGTGGGTTGTAATGTTGGGGGGTGGTATTGTGGGTTTTTTTACAGGCAAAAGAGCGGTTTTCTTTGGGGCATGCCCCGCAAAAGGCCCTTTTAAGGGCTGGTGAGGTAAAAGAGCTGTTAACTTTTTTAATTTAGAATAGGGTAGGGATTTTTTTTTTATTTTGGGGCTTTATTATTTTATTAGAGGGCTTAGAATAGGTGTAATTAGTTTAAAAATCTTGTAATCTTTTTTAATTTTTGTAATTTAGTGTTTGTTTGTTTTTGTAATTTAGTTTAGTTTATTTAATTGTATTTTAGTTTAGATATTTGTAGTTTATTTAATTTATTGATAGTGTAGGTGTATTTGTAACTTAGGTTGGGATTTATTTTACAGGTAAATTGGTAATTATTTTAACTAGGTAGCTATTAAATAGTTATTAATTATTTAATAGCTATTGTACCTAGTTAAAATAAATACCAAGTTACCTGTAAAATAAATATAAACCCTAAAATAGCTACAATGTAATTATTAGTTACATTGTAGCTACCTTAGGGTTTATTTTATAGGTAAGTATTTAGATTTAAATAGGAATATTTTAATTAATAATATTAATATTAATTAGATTTATTTTAATAAGAATTTAGTTAGGGATGTTAGAGTTAGATAGGGTTATTATACTTAATATATATAATATAATAACGATATTAACTATATTAACCCTAATATAATTAGGGTTAATATAGTTAATATATATAATATATTAACGATATTAACTATATTAAATAGAGGGTTAGACGTGTTGGCTATGTTTGGGAGGCGTGTTAGACAGTACGGGTGATTTTATAACTTAGTCAGGTTTTGTAGGCGCCGGCAGTTTCTAAAGTGCCGTAAGTCACTGGCGACTCCAGAAATTTGTACTTACGCAGATTTCTGGAAATCGCTGGTTTGTCAGAATTACGCCACTTTAGCCTCTGACGGCACCGTATATGGGATAGCTCGAGTTGCGAGCTGAAACTACGGGCGGCGGGGGTTCCCTCGCTTGCGCCGCAAACTACGATCTATATCGGATCGCGCCCCATATCTTTTTTTCTTTCTCTCTCTCTCTCTATATATATATATAGTTAGGGTTACATAACTATAATATGAATGAATGCCAGATATACTACCCAAATGAATTATTTTTATATACAACCCAAAGGTTTAAAGGGACAGTCAACACAGTTATAATTATACATGTTTTACCTCTGTAATTACCTTGTATCTAATCCTCAGCAGACTGCCCCCTTATTTCAATTATTTTGACAGACTTGCATTTTAGCCAATCAGAGCTGTCTCCATGGTAAATTCACATGCATGAGCTCAATGTTATATATATATATATATATATATATATATATATATATATATATATATATATATATATATACTTGTGTTATATATACACACACACATTAAAATACCAGGTACTTTGTTAAATATATACTTGTGGATTTAGCATATGTGAGTCTATACAGATAGAGCATATAAAACATATATTGCTGACATAAGCTGGTTATACAACCAATTCACGTATTGGCCCATAAAGCACACCTATCTGTATAGAAAAGTATAATCATTTGATATGTAAACCCAAGTTATTGGCTCGGAAGGATAAAAGTCTGAGTGGACCTTGCCAAGGATCAAACCTCCAACCCTTGGGTTGCTACAGAGCTCAGCCACAAGGAATTAGCATGCTGAGCTATCTGTCACCCTGTGAAAGTCATGCAACCATAATATAATTAAAGGGACAGTCTACACCAGAATTTTTATTGTTTTAAAAGATAGATAATCCCTTTATTACCCATTTCCCAGTTTTGCATAACTAACACAGTTATAATAATATACTTTTAACCTCTGTGATTATCTTGTATCTAAGCCTCTGCAAACTGCCCCTTTTTTCAGTTCTTTTGACAGACTTGCAGTCTAGCCAATCAGTGCCTGCTCCCAGATAACTTCTCGTGCACGAGCACAGTGTTATCTATATGAAATACGTGAACTAACACCCTCTAGTGGTGAAAAACTGTTAAAATGCAATCTGAAAGAGGTGGGCTTCAAGGTCTAAGAAATTAACATATGAACCTCCTAGGCTAAGCTTTCAACTAAGAATACCAAGAGAACAAAGCAAAATTGGTGATAAAAGTAACTTGGAACATTGTTTACAATTACATGCTCTATCTGAATCATGAAAGTTTATTTTGGCCTAGACTGTCCCTTTAATGTAAGAGAAACTCTCTCTCATAATTGATCATACTCTAGCAGCAAGGACATACATGTAATATTATATGTATACATTTTTTATGTAAATTTAAGCAGCTGAGATATATATGAAAAAAAAATCCTATATAAGGAATGAATATGCAAATGGTTCATTTAAAACAGATAAGCCTTTTAGAATATATAAACTCATTATAGAAACTAATGCAGATTGATCAGCTGGCTGCATGAAAATAAACCAAGTTGTGGTAATAGAGAATTGGCAGACTTGCAAAGTGCCCCTTAGTGGGTTAAAGGGGGGTTACATTTGCAACACAACACATAAAACTGTGGACAGATGGCGGATACACAATTAAAAGCAAGTTGTACAAAAACTGGGAATACAATTATTTACACTAGTACTTGTCCACAGCACAACTCAGAACCAGAACACAAGAGAGCTAAGAGAATGAAAATTAAGTAGCACAGAAAAACTTTTTATACACCCAATCTCCTTAGCAGCTCTTGTAAGAGTTACACACCCACCTCCAGGGCATAGAAGGAGGTTAAACTTTCCAGAATAAAACACCAAAATGCCTTAGAATCCACCAGATTACATTCACAACAGCTGAAGCAGAGAGAGGGAAAAGGCTGTCAAGGAGTGTTGGCGGAGCTTATTGCCATAACAATATGCAGGCCCAAAGTGTGTGTAATTTAAAGTAACTATCAAAATTTTAAATTGTGAGAAAACGCCTCTCCTAAGGCCTCTGTGTCCTCCTGCCCAACTGCAATTAAAGAGAGCGTACCCATTTTTTTTTAGAAAAATGCAAATAATAAGGTTTTTGAGGTAAAACCGGTAAATTGAGCTGCTAAGGAACGGATGCTAGATAAGAACTATCTTGCGCCTCATTCCCCCAAATTCATATGTTAAACACATAGGTAAAGCTCCTAAGGTGTAAGGCTGTGACCCCCAGCTCTGTAGTTCCTGAATACTATTGGATAGCTCCTGGGCTGTGTAATGCCTGAGTCAGGTTTGATAAAGCAAATGTCCCTTTAAGGGGGACTGAAGCAACCCTTCACTGTGTCTTTCCAGCATGCTGAGGCCTTTCTCCCTCACAGGTTGCTAATCCAGTAGAGATCCTATACAGGGCAATTAAATATATATATATATATATATATATATATATATATATATATATATATATATATATATATATATATATATATATATATATATATATATATATATATATATATATAGGATATAGCTGTATATTCCTGTAACCCCTCAGGTGGAGGCTAATAGACAGGGCCCCTGCGATGCCTGAGGGCAGTTATGGCTGTTAGATTACCCACTAGGGTAATGAAAAGCACATAACAGAGGTAATCCTTACCCCTGTTTCACTCAGACTATTGTTAAATCTTCTTGGAGGGAAGTTGCCTAGAGGTACTGGGTCCCAAGTTATGTATGAGCCCCAGTGGCGTATTTAGGTTTTGTGCTGCCCTAGGCACAATAAATTCTGCTGCCCCCCCCCCACACACACACACACACACCACCACCACCACCACAGGTTTTAGGTCTTTGGGGCTGTAATGTTTTTGGTCTGGGTGTAAACAAAATTTCACTGCATTTCTGTCTGAAGTTTATATAACCAATGATACCTTTTAGAAAGTAATGCTACATGCAGAGAGATGTCCCCATTTATGAACACATAGGACAGGGTAAAGATATAACCAGCTATCTTGCATACAGAGGACAGGTATACAATTTGACAGATAGCTTAGCTCCAAACAGTTTGTAAACAAGGGAGTTGGTGAATAGTGTCACATGGCTGCAGAGTTACACACACACACAAACATAGTTACACATATACACACACACACATAAAAACACACATATACACACTGAGTTATACACATACAAACACACACACAGAGGCACAAACATATACAAAACACTCACAAACATATACACATACACCAGCACACAAATACACACATAATGGCCCTGCAGCACACACATACACAGAGTTATACGCATACACAGGCACACACATATATACACACACACATAGTTTCACATATACACAGGCACACACATACATACACAATGGCCCTGCAGCACACACATACACAGAGTTATACACATACACAGGCACACACACACAGAGTTAAACACATACACAGACACAAACACACATATATATATATATATATATATATATATATATATATATATATATATATATATATATATATATATATATATTTATATATACTTAATCTCTGCTCTACCCACCTGCACTACCTCCCTTATCTGCATTCAGTGCTCAAGACCTGGCTGACTACTTTTTAAATAAAGCACTTACCATCCGAAGAAACATCCCAACACAAGCCTGCAATCTCCCAACTTCACTCCCAGTCACCCCCTCTGCCACTCTCTGCACCCTCCTCGTCCTCCCAACCACCAAGAGTGAAGTGGCTTCCCTATTGTCTTCCTCACACCTCACTACCTGCCCACTTGACCCTATTCCTTCACATCTAATACCTTCTCTGTCTCTCACCCTCACTCCGGTTCTTACTCATATATTCAACATATCGCTTTCTACCAGCTCATTCCTGTTTTATCTTAGTTTATATAAGGAGATCAAGCACAGGTCTTCATAACTGTAAATTTTATTAAGAATCTATACACACACACACTATGCAAGAGGCACTTCCTGACTCTACCATTGTGCACATAACAACAGGTTGATATGGTTCATACCAAATGATAATCTCAATATCACACATTTCCCTTTTTCTTTTTTTTTTGAACAACAGAAAACTTAAAGTACATTTTTTTTAACTGTAGTTAACTGTAACTGTAATGGAGTGTTCAATGTATCCTCACAGGTTTCCTTCACTGTCGAATTGTTGTGAACTGATGGAATAGCCATCAAATGTCTACAATTCCTATGTAAACATTGCCCATCATTGGTTTGAACTATATACGATCTTGGAGAATATTGCTGGATGTATTCCAGCTGTTTGAACCTTGTACTCGCACAGGAGTTTGTACCTGAAGATTCTCCAAAGGCTTAGCAGCTCGGTCATAGTATTCATTCCTTTTTTCTCTGAGTTTCAATTTGGTTTCTATTACATGTTTTTGTGGGAACCTTTTCCAAGCTTTCACAACTGGTACTCGTGTGACCAGCTGTCTGCCAAACAATAATTCTGCCGGTGACTTCCCACATTTTAAAGGAGTAGCTCTATAGCTAAGAAGAGCCAAACATGGATCCTCGTCTGCATCTGTTACTTTACGAAGTATGTTTTTGACTATTTTTACTCCAGCTTCTGCTAATCCATTTGCTTGTGGATATCCCGGGCTGGATGTTTGATGTTCAAATTCATAGGTACTGGCAAAAACCCTAAACTCTCTGCAATTGAATTGAGGACCATTGTCTGATATTATTACTCTTGGAATGCCATGTCTCGCCAAAATTGCTTTTACTTTTTTGATCACTGTACTTGCTGACTCATCTTCCAATAATGCTATCTCTGGGTAATTAGAGAAGTAATCCATTACTAAGATATAATGCTAATTTTTGAAAACAAACAAGTCCATTCCTAACTTTTCCCAGGGTGCCAACGGGAAGTCCGTATCCAGTATAGGCTCTTTAGGTAACTGAGGTCTGAATTTTTGGCAAGTCCGGCATTGAGTGATCATTGTCTCAATGTTTTCATTCATGTTTGGCCAGTACAAAATATCTCTAGCTCGTCTTTTTGTCTTTTCTATACCGGAATGGCCTTCATGTAGTCTTTTCAGTATTTGACATTGCAAACTCGCTGGTACAATTATCTTTTGTCCTTTCAAAAGTACCCCTTTTATCAAAGAAATTTCAGAAATGTATGGTCTATACAGTGATGGCATTAGTGTCTTAGATTTGCCACTAGAAACTGCTTTCTTCCCTTGACTTAAAAGAGCATCTGTTTCGGTAGCCTGTTCTATTGCTGCCCACATTGCATGACTAAACGGGGCTATCTTCAAGATCAGATTGACGTGAACAGTCACCTCTTTCTGCAACTGTAAGTCCTCATTGTTAAATGGTAAGTAAGCTCGTGACAGAGAATCCACTACCACCAACTCCCTGCCAGGTATAAAATCCAAGGTGAAGTCATACCTTTGAAGTCTCAGCAACAAACGTTGAATTCTTGGAGGTGCATCTATCAAGCTCTTTTGGTATATGTGAATCAAAGGTTTGTGATCAGTTTCTGCTGAAAATACTCTCCCATACAAATAAACATGACATTTTTCACATCCGTAAACTAGTCCCAGTGTTTTTTTTCAATTTGAACATATGATTTTTCAGTATCTGTCAATGCCCTAGATGCATAAGCCACAGGCATCCATCACGAGCCTTGATTTTGAAATAGAACTGCTCCCAATCCATTTTGTGAAGCATCAGTTGACAACTTTGTTTTTGCTGTTGGATCAAAGAATTGCAGAGTTGGTGCAGTAGTAAGCATGTCCTTTAAAAACTTCCATTATTTCTGGTGATTCTCTGACCATTCCCAGGCATAGTTTTTTTCTGAGTAGTTATCGCATTAGTACAGTTTTGTCTGGTAAATTAGGTATGAACTTGCCAAGGTAATTCACCATTCCTAGTAAGCGTTGTATATCTTGCTTATTTTCTGGCTGTGGCATTTCTGTAATTGCCTTAATCTTTTTCATGTCTGGTAAAACACCACCTCCCGTGAGTTGTTCTCCCAAATATTGAATTGAAGTTTTTCTGAATTGACACTTTGTCTTATTGAACTTCAAATTATTCTCCTTAGCAACATCTAAGACCATCTTTAGCCTTTTATCATGTTCTTGCTTGGTTTTACCCCAGATCAGAATATCATCAATGAATACGGTTGTGCCTGGTATTCGTTCAAGAAGTTGCTGCATGGTACTATGAAACACTTCTGGTGCTGAACACAAGCCGAAGGGAAATCGTTTGTAACAGTACCTCCCATAAGAAGTATTAAAAGTGCAGAGTTTCATGCTTTCCTCCTCCAGTGGAATTTGCCAAAATCCTGAGGATGCATCCAGTTTACTGAATATAGTTGCTCCACTTAGCTCCCCAAGCAATTCTGGTATTGTTGGTAAATGGAAGTGTTCTCTTAAGATGCTTTTATTCAGTTCCTTGGGATCAATACAGATTCTGAGACCCCCATCTGGTTTTTCCACCAACACCATAGAATGAACCCATTCAGTAGGTGTCTTGATTTTCTTTATAATACCTTTATCCTCCATCCTGGCAAGTTCCCGTTTAAGACGATCCCTTAGAGCAACTAGAACATTTCGCATGGCATGCACTACTGGACGAGAACCTTCTTTAATTGTATTTTATGTTGCATTGTATTCCTTCAAATACTGCAGCATAGTCTGTTAATAAATGTTCTATGTCCTCTTCTTTATTAGTTCCATCAATGGCATTTAGCCTTTTAATCAGTCCTAATGTTTCACACATTTGAAGACCCAGTAGAGCTGGTTTGTTTCCTGGAACTACCAGAATGTTCATTTTATGCGTTTGATTTCCATATTCCAGGAACACACTGCACTTGCCAAGCACTGGGATAATATCCCCATTATATGTCTTTAGTTTCTCAGCGGTTCTGGTTTGTTCTTCAGTTGGTGATACTTGCTCTCGGGCATCAAATTAGCTTGTGCACCTGTATCTACTTTGTAAGCAATATTAGTGCCATTTGTAATAGCTTCAATGACCCACTCCTTATCTGTAGCTTTGGTTAAGTCAAGTATTCCAATAAAGAATTCTTCTGATTCCTCACTTTCTGACTGGTCAACAATGTGAACCATTTTTTTAGCTTTACACATCTTTTGAAAGTGATTCCTTTTTCCACATTTTCTGCAGTTTTTTTTTTCTTCATAACTGTAAACTTTATTAAGAATCTATACACACACACACACTATGCAAGAGGCACTTCCTGGCTCTACCATTGTGCACATAGCAACAGGTTGATATGGTTCATACCAAATGATAATCTCAATATCACACAATTCCCTGCCTCCTTCAAACATGCAAAGGTCACCCCATCCTCAAAAAACCCTCCCTTGACCCTAACTCCCCTGCAAACTACCGCCCCATATCATTGCTCCCGCTAGCTTCAAAAATCCTTGAAAAACTAGCTTTTGATTGCCTAACCCACTTCCTGTCCTCCAACTCATTGCTCAACCCCCTGCAATCTGGCTTCCGTCCCCAACACTCAACTGAGACTGCCCTCACCATGGTTACTAATAACCTAATTTCTGCTAAAAACAAAGGCTACTACTCTATACTCATCTTACTTGACCTCTCTGCTGCCTTTGACACTGTTGACCATCCCCTTCTCCTACAGACACTCAGCTCTCTTGGGCTCTGTGACACTGCACTCTCTTGGATTCACTCATATCTCTCTAACGGATCCTTCTCCATCTCTTTTGCTGGTGACTCCTCCCCCCATTGCCTCTGTCTGTTGGAGTACCTCAAGGCTCTGTCCTGGGTCCTCTACTCTTCTCTATTTACACTTCTTCACTGTTTAAACTCATCAACAGCTATAGCTTCAACTATCACCTCTATGCTGATGATACCCTCACTCTCTCCTTCTGTCAATTCTCACATCATGACTGCTTATCTGGCATTTCCTCCTGGATTGCCTCTCACCACCTAAAAATAAACATGTCGAAGACCGAACTACTTCTAATCCCCTTCTAACTCTACTCCAGTTTCTAATTTTTCCTGTCACTGTTGGCGGCACCACTATCTCCCCATCACCCCAAGTCTGCTGCCTAGGAGTTACACCTGACTCTAATCTGTCCTTCATACCCCCCATCCAATTTCTCTCTTCATCCTGTCGCAACCACCTTAGCAATATCTCCAAAATTCTGTGTGCTGAAACTACTAAACACACTAATCCACTACTAAACAGCTAATTTTCCGACTTGACTACTGTAATAACTTACTATCTGGCCTCCCTCTCTCCCGCCTCTCTCCCCTTCATTCCATCCTAAATGCATCTGCAAGGCTATTCCACCTCTCTCGACGCTCTGTTTCTGCTGCACCTCTCTGTGAGTCTCTTCACTGGCTCCTCATTCACAGCAGAATTAAATTCAAAATTCTCACCCTGACCTACAAAGCCCTCACCAATGCTGCCCCACCCTACCTGTCCTCAATCATCAACAAATATACTCCAGCCCGCCCACTAAGATCCAGATCTACCATCACCTCCTCTCATGCTAGACTACAGGACTTCTCTCGTGCGGCACCAACCCTCTGGAACACACTTCCTCGAGCTGTCAGACTTTCCCCTAACCTCTCCTCCTTTAAACGTTCCCTAAAGACCATTTTGTTCAGGGAAGCTTATCACCGACTCATTAACAAATTAACTTCCCTTACCCAACAGTTGCCCTCATCTATCTCCTCACTAATATCATTCTCACCTTTACAGTCCCCACCTCCTGTTTCCCATTCTCCCACCCATCTAGATTGTAAGTTCCCACGGGAATAGGGCCCTCAATTCCCCCTGTATTTGTCTGTAAAATGTTGTTTCTTATTGTATTGTTTCTCCATTGTACTTTTAATCCTTGTGCCCATGGGCAGCACTGCGGAATCTGTTGGCGCTTTATAAATAAAGAATAATAATAATAATATCAGCACATACACAGTTGTACTTTAATTAAAAGCAATCACAAATTCAAAAGAACAATTGTATCTGCCTTTGTACTTTCTATTTGAAAATGTTTTGAAAGCCCATAACCTCCAGGAGCAAAAGGTTAAAAAAAACCTGTGTCCTGCTGTGGGGGCTTGGAGCAATAACAATTAACAGACATTAGCCCCCTTACCTGGTACACTGTTAGTTCTTCCTTAAGCTACTGCACAGTGTGCTTGCTGAAGAGTGAGGCTAACAGCCCCGCACTTGGGAGGAATAAGGGGGAGGAGGGAAGCAATGGCTTCAGAGCTGCTGATAATAATCTGTCATGCCGACTGCAGGGACACAGCATGTGTTATCTCTTATGTGAGCTGAGCTGACTCAGCACAGCCTTGCAGCCAGTTAGTCAGTACAGGAAGTGCCGCTCTCTCTAATCTGCTGCCCTTAAAGCTGTAACAACTTGACCCCAGAACTGCAGGGAGCCAGTGTTTGTTATGCTCAGCAGCACAGTCAGTACATGAAGTGCCGCCCCCCCACCCCCAAAACTGCTGTCCTAGGCCCGAGCCTTTTCTGCCTAGGCCATAATACGCCCCTGATGAGGCCATAAATCTTTTGAAAAAATAATAAACTCTTGATGTTTTCATTCATGTTTGGCCAATACAAAATGTCTCTAGCTCGTCTTTTTGTCTTTTCTATACCGGAATGGCCTTCATGTAGTCAGTTCAGTATTTGACTTTGCGAAATCGCTGGTACCATTATCTTTTGTCCTTTCAAAAGTACCCCTTTTATCAAAGAAATTTCAGAAATGTATGGTCTATACAGTGATGGCATTAGTGTCTTAGATTTGCCACTAGAAACTGCTTTCTTCCCTTGACTTAAAAGAGCATCTGTTTCTGTAGCCTGTTCTATTGCTGCCCACATTGCATGACTAAACGGGGCTGTCTTCAAGATCAGATTGACGAGAACAATCACCTCTTTCTGCAATTGTAAGTACTCATTGTTAAATGGTAAGTAAGCTCGTGACAGAGCATCCGCTACCACAAACTCCTTGCCAGGTATAAAATCCAAGGTGAAGTCATACCTTTGAAGTCTCAGCAACAAACGTTGAATTCTTGGAGGTGCATCTATCAAGCCCTTTTGGTATATGTGAATCAAAGGTTTGTGATCAGTTTCTGCTGAAAATACTCTCCCATAAAAATAAACATGAAAATTTTCACATCCGTAAACTAGTCCCAGTGTTTCCTTTTCAATTTGAGCATATGATTTTTCAGTATCTGTCAATGCCCTAGATGCATAAGCCACAGGCATCCATCTCGAGCCTTGATTTTGAAATAGAACTGCTCCCAATCCATTTTGTGAAGCATCAGTTGACAACTTTGTTTTTGCTGTTGGATCAAAGAATTGCAGAGTTGGTGCAGTAGTAAGCATGTCCTTCAAAAACTTCCATTCTTTCTGGTGATTCTCTGACCATTCCCAGGCATAGTTTTTTCGGAGTAGTTGTCGCATTAGTACAGTTTTGTCTGGTAAATTAGGTATGAACTTGCCAAGGTAATTCACCATTCCTAGTAAGCGTTGTATATCTTGCTTATTTTCTGGCTGTTGCATTTCTGTAATTGCTTTAATCTTTTTCATGTCTGGTAAAACACCACCTCCCGTGAGTTGTTCTCCCAAATATTGAATTGAAGTTTTTCTGAATTGACACTTTGTCTTATTGAACTTCAAATTATTGTTTCTCCATTATACTTTTAATCCTTGTGCCCATGGGCAGCGCTGCGGAATCTGTTGGCGCTTTATAAATAAAGAATAATAATAATAATAATAATAATAATAATAATATCAGCACATACACAGTTGTACTTTAATTAAAAGCAATCACAAATTCAAAAGAACAATTGTATCTGCCTTTGTACTTTCTATTTGCAAATGTTTTGACAGCCCATAACCTCCAGGAGCAAAAGGTTAAAAAAAACCTGTGTCCTGCTGTGGGGGCTTGGAGCAATAACAATTAACAGACATTAGCCCCCTTACCTGGTACACTGTTAGTTCTTCCTTAAGCTACTGCACAGTGTGCTTGCTGAAGAGTGAGGCTGACAGCCCCGGCCTTGGGAGGAAGAAGGGGGAGGAGGGAAGCAATGGCTTCAGAGCTGCTGATGATAATCTGTCATGCAGACTGCAGGGACACAGCATGTGTTATCTGTTATGTGAGCTGAGCTAACTCAGCACAGCCTTGCAGCCAGTTAGTCAGTACAGGAAGTGCCGCTCTCTCTAATCTGCTGCTCTTAAAGCTGTAACAACTTGACCCCAGAACTGCAGGGAGCCGGTGTTTGTTATGCTCAGCAGCACAGTCAGTACATGAAGTGCCGCCCCCCCACCCCCAAAACTGCTGTCCTAGGCCCGAGCGTTTTCTGCCTAGGCCATAATACGCCCCTGATGAGGCCATAAATCTTTAGAAAAAATAATAAACTCTTGATAGTAGAGCAGCTCTGAAATTTTCAACCTCTCTGCTCGGAGGCCAAGAACAAACTGGGCAGGGACTAAAGCTCTTTGAGGGTTCTTGACCTCCTCTTGATAGGCTGGAATATATTCAACATGTTATGAAGCTATGGACTCTCATCAGCTAAGAAGGAAAGCATATTTATGTAATATTCGTAATTTATAAGTGTTATACGGTGTATTTTCTGTAATTATTTCACATTTCAATTTTCTTTACACAGCAGAAAATGTTCTAAGTATTTTATATATATATATATATATATATATATATATATATATATATATATATATATATATATATATATATATATATATATATAGTTTGCAAGTTTTTTGTAACCCTGAAAAGATCTTGTAACCTACCTACCAAAATAAAGGGTTTATTACGGAATGCCAGACACTAGTCAAATGGGAACATGTATTTTCTTCCACTGAAAACAGTACATAAACTCAGGCAAAATTATGCAACAATATGTTACAATGTTGCTAATTTGTTGATTCATGAAAATTGCCTCATATCCTATTACGCATGTACATTCATTATTTGTTGTATATAGTTGTTTTAACAGGTTAAAGTATGTAAAGAAGTATAAAAATATGATGTACTTGTGTTTCATCACTATCTGCCATGTTACACAGCAGAGTATATGAATTTTAACTCCACCTCCTTGGCAAAGTTGCAATTTGGCTATAAAAGCCAAGAGAGTGAATCAAATTGCTATCTGACGAAGCCCCAAAGACGACCCATTGAGGGGAGGGGCGAAATGCTTTGTCAACTCTGCAATTGATACTCACCTGTGAGCTGTGAGCTGTTTGGTAAAGGTGAACCAAGCCCTCCATGCGGTGTTTGTGCATCAAGTGAGTGAAACTGATACTCGCAAACGGACGCTGGAGATGAGCAAACATCGCTGCTGTGAAGGATCACACTTGTAATAAGGAAAGACACAGCACAAGTGGTAATTACACAGTTCGGATAAGAGTGTCCCGAGATAGACCTCAAGGAAGGAGACTACTGGGTAACTTTGCCCATTTTCCGGGGAAGCTGTTAATATAAAGCTTTATCTGTTCTGCACAGGAACTGTCTGTATACTTTCCCATTTTGGATTGGAGTGTACGGTTGCACTAAGTGCTCCTTATACCTACAAACACCTTATCCTAGTTTTCTGTCTATATTTGGGACATTTTGAAAAAGCGTGCCAAGGCACTTATGTGCTCCAAGTATATAACATCATACACAGTTTGTTTTATCTTGTGTATATATACCGTATATATTAAGTTTGTCCCAGTTTTCAGGCATGTTAAAATGGCTTATGTTATGCTTAAGGTATATAAAATATAACAAACGTTTGTTTAAGAAAAACTTTTGCTTTATCAAGTGTATCCTTTGTTTATGTATCTGGCACACAGTTGTACTCTAAAAATAAATATTCCACTGGGTCTCAAAAGCTGTAAATAAACTATGTTGTTTTTGGTGCAGCCTGTGTCACACTTTGGCTTTTGTTAAATAGTTTCATTAGCCCTTTCTTTTTATGGTGTATATTTATAATATTTTGTGACTGCTTGCACATTTACTTCTGGTGTATTGTACCAAAATACCATAAAAATATGTAGAAATATGTATTTATGAATAAATAGAACATATTCTTCTATATCAATAGTTTCATGAAAGCTTAGCACACTTTAAGGGACATTAAACACTTTGAGATGGTAATATAAAATGATAAATCATATATATATATATATATATATATATATATATATAAAAAACCTCTGCAATATACTTTCATTATTTATTTTGTCCCCCTTTCCTGTAATTCCATTCTGAAATTGTGAGCTTTTTAGTTCCTGTTAGAATACTTTTATATTCCACACAGCCATTGTCTGCATACTCTAGTGACCTATTGATAACTGTCTAATTGGACGCAGCAGAGAATGTAACCTAAGTTACAACACGGCAGCTCCAATTGTTTTATATACACTAAAAATTTAAACTTATTTTTTCAATATTTAAACAGCTGATGAAACTTTAAAAAAATATATCTACATGTCATTCTAATCTTTTCTTTGAATGCATCATTCTACCTAGCATATATTTAGTGTTTAATGTCCATTTAAGAATATGCAATTAGGTTTGTGCGCAAGTAGGGAGCAATATATAGCGCTCAACTCATAATCTGCGGAGAAAGCGCAAGAGTGAAAATACTGCTCTACTCTAATCTGGCCCTGCATAAGGTTTTATATACACTAAAACTTTAAACTTATTTTGTCAATATTTAAACAGCTGATGAAACTTCAAAAAAATATATCTACATGTCATTCTAATCTTTTCTTTGAATGCATCATTCTACCTAACATATATTTAGTGTTTAATGTCCATTTAAGAAAATGCGATCAGGTTTGTGCGCAAGTAGGGAGCAATAAATAGCGCTCAACTCATAATCTGCGGAGAAAGCTCGTAAGCAAGAGTGATAAATACTGCTCTACTCTAATCTGGCCCTGCATAAGGTAATTTAAAAAAAATATATTGTTTACTTTTTTTTAAAGCATAGGGGCCGATTTATCAAGGGCCGAATGGTCCCTGTTTCCGCGCGAGCCTTCAGGCTCACTGTAAACAGGAGTTAAGAAGCAGCGGTCTTAAACAAGAGAACAGTTAAGAACAGATATCGCGTAAGTCAGAGGCGTAACTAGAAACCACAGGGCCCAGGTGCAAGAATCTAAGAAGGGCCCCCCACCACCACCCCTCCCCCCTCCAAAAAGGTGTATTTAATACATATATATATATATATTTTTTTACATTTAACACAGAAAAAAATGTGAATCAGATTACATGTCTGCAAAAGGAGGTACCCTGTGCCCACAGTCTGCGAGATGGTCTGACCCCCTATTACTGTATATATATATATAAATATATATATATATATATATATATATAGTGACACTATTTAACCCCCAGTACTGTATATAGTAAGTTAGTGAAACAGTCTGTAATCTGCCAGTGAGATGGCTGGCCTGACCCTACCCGCCCAGTACTTTATAAAGTGACCACAGTAGTCAGTGACATGGTCCACCCCCCATACTGTATATAGTGGTACTGTATAGTGACACTGTTTACCCCCTGCCTCCCCCATGCTGTAGTAACAAGGTCTGTAATTTGCTGGTTCCACAAACATACACAAACACACATACTACAGGCATACATACACACACAGTCACTTACATACACACACACACACATAAACACCAATGGGTAAAACATAAACACTAACCCCTGTAGTCATGTCACACTCACATGATATCAGTGCAGGCAGTGGTAGGTTAATGTTTTTTATTAAAAAAAAAAAAAAAAAAATATAAAAAAAAAAAAAAAAATTAAGTTGGGCCCCCACCCTCAGGGGCCCAGTCGCAACTGCGACCTCTGCACCCATTGTAGTTTCACCCCTGGCGTAAGTTAAAGAAAGACTTCATCGTGCAAATTATTACACCAAGTTCAATCTAAGAGGGGCATGCAACCTGATACGGATACGTTCCAGGGACGAGTGGTTGACTGCTTTTCATACCAGATATGGTTTATTCAAGTACACTGTGATGCCATTCGGACTATGCAATGCCCCCACCACATTCCAAAATGTTATCAACAATATTTTCCGGGATTTTTTGGACATTTGCATGGTGATATACTTGGAGGACATCATCATATATTCTAACAATCTTCAATATCATATTAAACATGTCATATGGGTATTATCATGACTCAGAACACATCACTTATATGCAAAAATGTGTCTTCAACTCACAAGAAATATATTTCCTAGGATAACATATCAGCCCTCTTGGAATTCAGATAGAAGATAACAAGATACAGGCAATAATAGATTGGCCTAATCCTACAACTAAAAAGGATTTACAGCGTTTCATCGTTTTGACCAACTTCTATTACAAATTCATCAAAGGGTTTTCATCTGCAGCAAACCATTAAAAACTTACAGGAACCAATACACATTGCCATTGGTCTGCAGAAGCAGAGCAAGCTTTTGATTTACTAAAGAAAAGTTTCACTACTGCACCTTTACTTCATTTCTCGGATTCTACACTGCAATACTTCCTGGAGGTAGATGCCTCAGAATATGCAATTGGTACTGTCCTATCTCAGAGGAAAACACTGAATGACCCAATCCACCCAATTGCTTATTATTCCAGAGTAATGACACATGCAGAGATCAATTAACGTATTGGTGAAAAGGAACTGTTGGCTATTAAGTCTGCATTAGAAAATTGGCAACATCTTGTCGAAGGAACAGTAACACTAGTACACATTTACTCAGACCACAATAACCTACAATATCTTTAAACTAATAGAACTCTTTCTGCTCATCAAGTCAGATGGTGTTTGTATTTCTCATGCTTCAACTATAACATTATATATAGACCTGGTATTAAAAATGGAAAAGCAGACACTCTCTCAAGAAAAGAAAAAAGACCTCATAACTCATAACCTCCATCTTCTGTTATACCACCAGAACATTCCATTGGGCTTACTACAAATTTAGCTTAAGACAAGAACTTAAAGGCAGTCAAAACTCTGATTAATCCATTCCACTTTCTAAATTACATAAAAAAAGAAGATGGTCTCTATTATTTCGGAAATCAAATATACATCCCTCTATCCCTCCAGGATTGCATACTAAAAACCGTACATGATTCCCCATTAGCAGGACATCCTGGTATACAAAAAATCTTGGAACTACTAAAAAGCCTCTCAAAAATGGTATCACAGTATGTACAAACATGTACTACCTGTATCAAGAACAAGGCAGATAGATATTATCCCTATGGTTTACTTTTATCTCTCCCCATTGCTGAAAGACCATGGAAGTATATAGCCATGGACTTTATAGTTGAACTACCAAAATAATCTAACAACAATACAATCCTAGTTGTAATTGATTTATAACAAAGATGGCACACTTCATTCCCTGTCAATGCCCAACCAGCACAATTATTCCTAGATAATATTGTGAAATTACATGGTCTACCTAGCTCTATCACTACCGACCATGGAACTCAATTTGCCTCTAGATTTTGGAAACAACTCTGCAAAATGCTACAAATTCAACAAAGCATGAGTACAACGTACCACCCACAGACCAATGCCCAAACGGAACGTGTCAACCAGTGATTGGAACAGTATCTCCGTAATTGTACTTTTCAACAAGATAACTGGACCTCCCTTTTGCCCACAGCTGAATTTGCATATACTAATGCTGTCAACTCCAGTACCAAAACTTTACCTTCCCAACTATGTATTCCATCCTACTTATCAGCTGCTTCCCTATAGGGAAAGCTCATGTCCCCTTGTAAATTATACTACCAACAGTCTCGCAAAGGCTTTCAAAATACTTTGTGAAAACATTCATACTGCCCAAAGACAACAAAAATATTATTATGACTCTAGCAGACAACCATCTCCCCCATATAAGGTCAGTGACATTGTCTGGTTATTCCTCTTCATTGGTCCTTTTGAAATTACCTAGGTTGTTAACCTGAATGCTGTTACATTACTACTTCCTACCTCTTATCGGATCCACCCTACTTTTTATGTGTCTTTATTGAAGCCCTACACTGCTACCCGTACTCAGTCTGACACTACACCTCCCCCTAATTTAGTCAACTCTGAGAAAGAGTACAATTTGGAGGACATTCTCCAAATGATGAAGATTCTTGGGAACCTTCTACTAACCTCACAGCTACTAGATTGATTTCCTTCTTTCACAGACGTCATCCAGACAGAACCGGACATTACAGTGGGTCCTGATAATATTTATCCAAGGGTTTTGAAGGATCTTTGACTGTTTAATCAGTCACTATTGACAAGAGTTGTTTCAGATGATTGGAGAATAGCATATGTAGTACATCTTCATAAAAAAGGCAGTAGGGGGAAGAATCTGGTAACTACAGGCAAGTTAGTTTAATTTCAGTAGTAGGGAAATTAATGGAAAGTTTCTTAAAAACAGAATTATGACTTACATAAAGACAATTTCGAAGAACAAAATCAGCATGGTTTTACTTCAGAGAGATCATGTCCAGGGCCGTTTCTAGAAAATCTGTCTCCCAGGGCAAAATTCCAAAATGCACCCTCCTCACAGATACTAAAGTCCCCCTCCTAGACTTTGCATGCCACTCTGTCATTTAGAGGTCAGCTACAAAGCAGCAGTGCAATACTGGGACCTAGCTGAACACATCTGGTGAGAAAATGATAAAAGACAAATGTGTGTTGCGGCCAACCACAAGTTAGCTCCTATTAGTGCATTGCTACTGCTAAGGATATGTACATATGCTTTTCAACAATAGATACCAAGATAACAAGAATAATAGAATTGTCTTAACATTTTTTGGTGTATCCTGAAAGTTTAATTTTGACTTTCCTATCCCTTTAAATATGTCCTTTTTCTACTACAATGTTTTTTTCAAATATATTGATATTATCTAAAAATATCTTTATATCTTTTATTAATTGCCATTATATTTATACTTTTCTCATAGCTATGCAATTTATTTGTTTAATGCATATCAATCCCTTTAAATTCTTATCCAAAATGTATCTACGTCCAATAGACTTTAAAGCTGAACTTTGCAAAAAAAAGTCATCAGGTAAGATTTTCTAAAGGATTGCAATATGTCACTGGGTGTATTTGTAACATATTTAGGGGTCTATTACAATTATTTAGAAAAGTTATAACAATTTTTCTTTTTACAAAATTCACTATTAAAGTATATGAGATTTTTGCACATAAATAATTTGATAAAGAACTGTAATAGCTGTTTATTTTTCAAATATATTATACACACAGGCAGTAATAGACAGACATGCACACACAGGCAGTAATAGACAGAGATATGCACTCACAGACAGTAATAGACTGAGACATGCACTCACAGACAGTAATAGACATAGACATGCACTCAAAGACAGTAATAGACAGAGACATGCACTCACAGGCAGTAATAGACAGAGATATGCACACACAGACAGTAATAGACAGAGACAAGCACTCACAGGCAGTAATAGACAGACGTGCACACACAGGCAGTAATAGACAGAGACATGCACACACAGGCAGTAATAGACATAGACATGCACAGTTGCACACACAGGCAGTAATAGACAGAGACATGCACACACAGGCAGTAACAGACAGAGACATGCACTCACAGGCAGTAATAGACAGAGACATGCACACACAGACAGTAATAGACAAAGACATTCACAAACCGACAGTAATAGACAGAAACATGCACACACAGTCAGTAATAGACAGAGACAAGCACACACAGGCAGGGATAGATAGGCATACACACACACAGGCAGGGATAGATAGACATATACACACACACAGGCAGTAATAGACAGAGACATGCACACACAGGCAGTAATAGACAGAGACATGCACACACAGGCAGGGTTAGATAGGTATACACACACACTCAGGCAGTAATAGGCAGATACAGACACACAGGCAGGGATAGATAGGCATACACACACTCAGGCAGTAATAGCAGACACACGCACACACAGGCAGGGATAGATAGGCACACACACACACACTCAGGCAGTAATAGCAGACACAAGCACTCACATGTGAGTTTGTGAAAACTTGCCATTGTCATTATGGAGTAAATGACAAATACACACACCCATCACTATTAAAGGGACATTATACACTCATTTTTTCTTTGTATAAATGTTTTGTTGATGATCTGTTTATTTAGCCCATAAAGTTTTTTGTTTTTTTTAAATCTATAGTTTTTCTTTTTTTTTTAAATAACAATGCTCTGATTTTCAGACTCCTAACCAATCCCCAAAGTTTTATGAGAATACCGTCAGATACCTACTCCAGCTTTCTCCTGTTTATGTAAAGGGTCTTTTCATATTGAAAAGAAGGGGGGAGTGTCTTATTTCCAACTTACAGTGGGCTTTCAAGCTACCTTTTCAACAGAGCTAAACTGAGAGCTTCTAAGTAAGTTTTTAAACAGTTTTATACTGGATTTTTATATCAGTATCTGTGCATCCTATTCTTTATAGTAGTGTCTATTACATGCAGTTATATGAAAATGTGTGTATACTGTCCATTTAACCTTTATTAAACAAGTAAAAAAAAAAATGCAAAAAAAAGCATAATGTCAAAAACATTTTTTTTTTTTTTATTCAACAGTCCTTAACAGAAAACCTGTTCCTTAGTATGTGGAAACCCAAGTTTTTAAAGCACTTTTTTTAATTAGCTCAGTAAAACTAAAAATATATACATATCATTATATAAAGACCATGTATAATTTGTCATATGCATAAAATATCACCTCTTTAGTGACTCAGATCAGTGAGATAAGAGACTGCTTTCCTCAGGGTGATTCCTCTCCTTTTTACTTTCAGTTTTAGCTCTAAGTAGTTATCCGGTCTTAACACACCCCCTTTGTAATCTTGTTGCTCCATTAGTATGATTAACATCCAATGCAGTCAATTAACATAACAGCTTCCTTTCATATATATATATATATATATATATATATATATATATATATATATATATATATATATATATATATATATATATATATTTATTTATTTATTTATTTATTTATTTATTTATTTTTTAATGTATATGCTTGTGATCTGTGTATTTTAACATTTGCTATACCAGTAGTTTATCAAGCAAGCACAGCCACTTTAACACAATAAAAAAAAATGGATACCAAATAAAACCCTATCTAAATAAACCTAAACTCCCCATTGCCCTGAAAAGGTCATTTGGATGGGCATTGTCCTTAAAAGGGCATTTAGCTCTTTTACATTGCCCAAAACCCTAAGCTAAAAATAAAACCCACCCAATAAACCCTTAAAAAAACCTAAGACTAACCCCGACGATCCACTTACAGTTTTTGAAGACCGGACATCCATCCTCATCCAGGCAGCAGAAGTCCTCATCGAAGTCCTCATTTTGTGTAATTTAGTGTTTATTATTTTTTTTTATTTAAATAATTGTATTTTGTTATTTTAATTAATTTAATTTATTGTAATGTTAGGTGTTAGTGTAACTCAAGTTAGGTTTTATTTTACAGGTACCTTTGTATTTATTTTAACTAGGTAGTTAGTAAATAGTTAATAACTATTTACTAACAAGTCTACCTAGTTAAATAAATACAAACTTAGTTGTGAAATAAAAATAAAACCTAAGCTAACTACAATGTAACAATTAGTTACAGCATATTGAAGCTAGCTTAGGGTTTATTTTACAGGTAAGTATTTATTTTTAAATAGGATTTATTTAGTTATTAATAGTAAGTTTTATTTAGAATTATTTTAATTATGTTAAAGTTAGGGTTAGGGTTAGACTTAGGGTTAGGTTTAGGGGTTAATATATTTATTTAGTGTTAGTGATGTGGGAGGCCAGAGGTTTAGGGGTTAATAACTTTAGTATAGTGGCGGCGGCGACATTGGGGGCGGCAGATTAGGGGTTAATAAGTGTAATGTAGGTGTCAGCGATGTCGGGGGCGGCAGATTAGGGGTTAATAAGTGTAATGTAGGTGTCGGTGATGTCAGGGGCAGTAGATTAGGGGTGTTTAGACTCAGGGTTTATGTTAGGGTGTTAGGTTTAAACATACATTTTTTTTCCCAATAGACATCAATGGGGCTGCGTTACGGAGCTTTTGTTTCCACAATTGCAGGTGTTAGGCTTTTTTTTTTAGCCGGCTCTCCCCATTGATGTCTATGGGGAAAACGTGCACAAGCACGTCAAAACACTGCATGTATTTGGGTGAGGTATGGAGCTCAACGCAACCATATTGCCCGCACAAGCCATTTTTTTTGCAAACCTGTAATAGTAGCGCTATCAAAGGTGAGCGGTGAAAATAACGTACAAGTTATAAGCGAGCCACTCTTAATGCAAAATTAGTAATCTGGATGAATGTGTTTTTGCCCGGGAATTAATTTAAGAGTTAGCACAACACAGTACTAAATGCAAATCCATAGATTTTAAATAGTCACAGTCATGTGATCAGGGGGCTGTAAGAAAATGCTTAGATACAAGGTAATTACAGAGGTAAAAAGTGTATCAATATAACTGTGTTTGTTGTGCAAAACTGGGGAATGGGTAATAAAGAGATTATCTATCTTTAAAAACAATACAAATGATATTGTAGATTGTCCATTTAATTAGCAGCAATGTTTTACATGTGTTTTGGTCTCATATATTTTGTGCCTGTAAAGGTGTGTGACAATCTATATGAAAATCTCCTTGAAACGCCTGTGATATCCCCAAGTTTCTTTTTTTTTTCCCTTTTCCATGTTATTATAGGGACACTGTACACTAGATTGTTTTGCCTTTTTTTAAAGTAACATTGTGCTGATTTTCAGACTAAGCCCCAAAGTTTCAGATGTAGACCCAAGTCTACAGACTCCTGCTTGCTCCTGTTAGTGTAATGGGTCTTTTAATATGCCGGAGTGTCTGCTCCTCCTGGTTTCCCAGCCCCTTTCACTGGCTATCCCAGCCTAAATTAATCAACAGTGCTAAACTGTGAACTTCTAAGTAAGTTCTTAAAAAAGGTTTTATACTGGATCTGTTTTTTCAGTATCTGTGCATATTCTTCTTTATATTAGTGTCTATTAAATGCAGTTATATGAAAATTGGTGTACACCAGTGGTCTCAAAGTACCAGCCATATGGCCATGTACGGCCCTCAAAATGGGTTAATCTGGCCCTCCCTTGTTTATTAGGTAAGTTATTAATTTGGCCCCATCCATTGTTTTAGGCTTCTAAGAGGTGTAACAAGTTGATGTTCTATATAGGCACTCACATGATAAAAATAAAGACAAGCATGCATTGTCCAGTATAGACTCCCATTATGCACTGCTTGGATAAATTTAAAGGGACAGTCTAGGTCAAAATAAACTTTCATGATTCAGATAGAGCATGTAATTTTAAACAATTTTCCAATTTACTTTTATCACCACTTTTGCTTTGTTCTCTTGGTATTCTTAGTTGAAAGCTTAACCTAGGAGGTTCATATGCTAATTTCTTAGACCTTGAAGCCCACCTCTTTCAGATTGCATTTTAACAGTTTTTCACCACTAGAGGGTGTTAGTTCACGTATTTCATATAGATAACACTGTGCTCGTACACGAGAAGTTATCTGTGAGCAGGCACTGATTGGCTAGACTGCAAGTCTGTCAAAAGAACTGAAAAAAGGGGCAGTTTGCAGAGGCTTAGATACAAGATAATCACAAAGGTTAAAAGTATATTATTATAACTGTGTTGGTTATGCAAAACTGGGAAATGGGTAATAAAGGGATTATCTATCTTTTAAAACAATAAAAATTCTGGTGTAGACTGTCCCTTTAACTTTTTATTCAGTTCCAGATTGATCACTTCACTTGGCACTCACAAGATAAATATACATTGTGTATGTCTATTGTACACAACAGCTCCAACCTTGCACTACTACTTGGGTAAACGTCACTTCCAGTTTCTAGTATATCCAGTTCCAGAGCACTCACTCTGTTCAAGTGGCCCCTTATGGGAGAAGAACACTTTCCCCTGGATACAATGTGCTTGATAGCCCTGGTGTACACTGTCCCTTTAACTAGATTTTGTTGTCATGTAATTTTTCTGATTTAAGTAGTATTTCTAATTAAGAGGCAGCTATTCTTCAAATTGCTTACGGCTAGATTTAGAGTTCTGCGGCCAAAGGGGTGCGTTAGCTACGCGTGCTTTTTTTCCCCCGCACCTTTTAAATACCGCTGGTATTTAAAGTTCACAGAATGGCTGCGTTTTCAGTGCGTTAGGCTCCAAAAAGGGAGCGTAGAGCATAATTTAACGCCACTGCAACTCTAAATTCCAGCGGTGCTTACGGACGCGGCCAGCTTCAAAAACGTGCTCGTGCACGATTCCCCCATAGAAAACAATGGGGCCATTTGAGCTGAAAAAAAACCTAACACCTGCAAAAAAAGCAGCGTTCAGCTCCTAATGCAGCCCCATTGTTTTCTATGGGGAAACACTTCCTACGTCTGCACCTAACACTCTAACATGTACCCCGAGTCTAAACACCCCTAACCTTACACTTATTAACCCCTATTCTGCCGCCCCCGCTATCGCTGACACCTGCATATTTTTTTAACCCCTAATCTGCCGCTCCGTAAACCGCCGCTACCTACATTATCCCTATGTACCCCTAATCTGCTGCCCCTAACACCGCCGACCCCTATATTATAGTTATTAACCCATAATCTGCCCCCCACAACGTTGCCTCCACCTACCTACAATAATTAACCCCTAATCTGCCGACGAACCGCACTGCTACTATAATAAATGTATTAACCGCTAATCCGCCTCACTCCCGCCTCAATAACCCTATAATAAATAGTATTAACCCCTAATCTGCCCTCCCTAACATCGCCGACACCTAACTTCAAACATTAACCCCTAATCTGCCGACCGGAGCTCACCGCTATTCTAATAAATTTTTTAACCCCTAAAGCTAAGTCTAACCCTAACCTTAACACCCCCCTAAGTTAAATATAATTTAAATCTAACGAAATAAATGAACTATTATTAAATAACTCTTTCCTATTTAAAGCTAAATACTTACCTGTAAAATAAACCCTAATATAGCTACAATATAAATTATAATTATATTGTAGCTATTTTAGGATTAATATTTATTTTACAGGCAACTTTGTAATTATATTAACCAGGTACAATAGCTATTAAATAGTTAATAACTATTTAATAGTTACCTAGTTAAAATAATTACAAAATTACCTGGAAAATAAATCCTAACCTAAGTTACAAATAAACCTAACACTACACTATCTCTCTTCCCACTATTTTGCTCTCTCTCCCCCCCTCTTTTGCTCTCCCCCCCCTCTTTTGCTCTCTCCCCCTCTTTTGCTCTCTCTCTCCCCATATTTTGCTCTCTCTCCCCCTCTTTTGCTCTCTCTCCCCCCTCTTTTGCTCTCTCTCTCTCCCTCCTCTTTTGCTCTCTTTCCCCCCTCTTTTGCTCTCTCTCTCCCTCTCTTTTGCTCTCTCTCCTCTCTTTTGCACTCACTCTCTCCCCCTCTCTTTTGCTCTCTCTCACCTCTCTTTTGCTCTCTCTCCCCCTCTCTTTTGCTCTCTCTCCCCCTCTCTTTTGCTCTCTCTCTCCGTTCTCTTTTGCTCTCTCTCTCCCCCTCTATTGCTCTCTCCCCCCTCTTTTGCTCTCTCTCTCCTCTCTTTTGCTCTCTCTCTCCCCCTCTCTTTTGCTCTCTCTCCCCTCTCTTTTGCTCTCTCTCCCCCTCTCTTTTGCTCTCTCTCCCCTCTCTTTTGCTCTCTCTCTCCGCTCTCTTTTGCTCTCTCTCTCTCACCGTATTTTGCTCTCTCCCCCCTCTTTTGCTCTCTCTCTCCTCTCTTTTGCTCTCTCTCTCTCTGCTCTCTTTTGCTCTCTCTCTCTCCCCCTATTTTGCTCTCTCCCCCCTCTTTTGCTCTCTTTCTGTTCTCTTTTGCTCTCTCTCTCTCCCCCTCTTTTGCTCTCTCTCCCCCTCTTTTGCTCTCTCCCCCCTCTTTTGCTCTCTCTCCCCCCTCTTTTGCACTCTCTCCCTCCTCTCTTTTGCTCTCTCTCCTCTTTTTTGGTCTCTCTCTCTTCTCTTTTGCTCTCTCTCTCTCTTCCTCTCTTTTGCTCTATTTCCCCCTCTCTTTTGCTCTCTCTCCCCATCTTTTGCTCTTCCCCCTCTTTTGCTCTCTCCCCCCTTTTGCTCTCTCTCCCCCCTCTTTTGCACTCTCTCCCTCCTCTCTTTTGCTCTCTCTCTCCATCTCTTTTGCTCTCTCTCCCCTCATTTGCTCTCTCAGCCCTCTTTGCTCTCTTTCCCCCTCTCTTTCTCTCTTTTGCTCTTTCCCTCCTCTCTTTTGGTCTCTCCCCCTCTCTTTTGGTCTCTCTCTCTCTCCCCCTCCTTTCTCCCCTCTCTTTTGCTCTCCCCTCTGTTTTTCTCTCTCACTTGACCATGCTGCTGCCACTACGGCTGCTCCCATTGGCCACACCCCTTCATGTGCGATCCCACACAGCCACGCCCCCTTGTCACACCCATCGACCATGCCCCTATCATGGCATGCCTCAATCACAGCATGCCCGACCATGCCCCCATCATGGCACGCCCCAATCACAGCATGCCCGACCACGCCCCCATCATGGCACGCTTGGCCATGCCCCAAACAGGCAGCTTCCGCAGTATGCACTCCTCTGCTGCTCAAGGCCAGGTATGTTTGTCCTCGTGCAGTCTCTACTGCGCATGACTGCATGTGAAAAACATACCTGGCCTTTTATTATATATGATATATATATATATATATAAATATATACAACACACAGAGAAAGTCCAGCACTCACTTACAAGCTCTCAGCTAAGATTTAAAAGCAAAAATAGAAAGGTTAGTTACTGCATCTGGCCAAATGGGACAAGCCCAGGTACCACGTCAAGGTCCTTTCCAATACCTGGGACCCTAAAACAGCCACACAATGCAATCCACATTTGGCCAGATGCAGTAACTAACCTTTCCATTTTTGCTTTTAAACTTTAGCTGAGAGCTTGTAAGTGAGTGCTGGACTTTCTCTGTGTGTTGTATTAATTTGTTTTGTAATTTCCCTATGGTTCTTGCACCCAGACCTGTCTGGGGTTAACTGCCTGTGACTCTGAAGACATCACAGCTTCCTGTGAGTGCCGGTGAGCACCCAGGGCTGAGCATGTTGCAGGGTCATAGGATGTGTGCCCGGTCCGGTATGAGAGTGCAGTCCCCTTACATGTTTTGTATATGTCTAGGGTGATTACATAAGCCTGTGCACCCTTCCCTTGTTCCCAGTATGTTTGGATTCGTGGCTGTTTTATGGTCCCAGGTATTGGAAAGGACCTTGACATGGTACCTGGGCTTGTCCCATTTGGCCAGATGCGGTAACTAACTTTTCCATTTTTGCTTTTAAATCTTAGCTGAGAGCTTGTAAGTGAGTGCTGGACTTTCTCTGTGCTGACGAGTTAAGGAGCAGCGGTCTTAAGACCACAGCTTCTTAACTCCTGTTTCCGGCGAGCCTGAAGGCTCGCTCGGAAACAGCTGAATACAGCTGAATATGGGCCTTTATAAATCGGCCCCAAAGTGTACTTTGTAATTGCAATTTTTTAAGAATTGTAATACCTGCGCAATGGAAATTGATTGTGAAAAGACCATGGGGCATATATATCAAGCTCTGTACGGAGCTTGAAGCTCCATGTTTCTGACGAGCCTTCAGGCTCACCAGAAACACCAGTTATGAAATAGCGGTCTTGCTCCATAACCTGTCCACCTGCTCTGAGCAGACGGACAGACATCGCCGCAATTCAACCTGATCGAGTACGATCGGGATGATTGACACCCCCTTTACTGGTGGCCGATTGGCTGCAAATCTGCAGGCGGTGGCGTTGCACCAGCAGCTCACAAGAGCTGCTGGTGCAATGCTGAATACGGAGAGCGTATTGCTCTCCGCATTCAGCGAGGTCTGTCAGACCTGATCCGCACTGTTGGATCAGGTCCGACAGACCTTTGTTAAATAGGCCCCCATATCTCTCGCAGAAAAATCAGAACTCGTGACTTGTAATTTTGCCCTAAGTTTTTACATGGAAATTGTAAATGAATGAAAACAAAGCTATAATATGTCCATTGTAACATACTACTATTCAGTCAATTTCCATCAGAAGTCAATTTCAGAATCCGTCTAAGTGGCATTCAAACTCCACAATAAATTAGGGATTTCATCAAACATCTGCCCTGGTCCTCAAATAAGAACACTGGTAATTAAATTTACTCTAATTATAACTGTTAATATAAACTTAATGATTGAAGAAGACATATTATAGCACCATCAATATTTCACTTATTGTTTTCACTTATTGTTTTGGGCCTTTGTTATTAAAGTGGATCTCATCTGAAAAAAACATACAGTTACTAAAATCAACCTTTTGATAGTATCAACTTGCAATATTTTTTAGAAAGAATATAACTGCATTCTGTTAGTAATGTAAGTCCACTAAATGCCCATTTTTGCATGTTATTGATATTTTGTTTTCTAACACCTGAGACCTCATATCTTTGAGCCCTTATAACTTTTTGGTGCAATATTTTTTTAATAATTTTTATTAGATGGTGTTATTATGAGTGTAACTGTACTTTGTAATGTATTTTTTATGTGTTGTTTTGCAACTCTTTTGTTTCACGAAAAAGTTAACCAGAGCTCAGAGTTCATTGTAACGTAAATCATAATTGCGTTAAAGCGATTGTGTTTCCTTTCAACTTGTAACATAGGCGGTAAACCCGAAGAGCGCCCGTAAAAAGCCCCTTATCATTTGCACGTAGATGTTGGTGCTCCACTCGTAATCTGGCCCAAAATAGGAAAGAAAAACAGAGAATAGGTAGGGGAACTGCGTTTGTGTGATTGTAAGATTCGCAATTTTTTTTAGTACTTAGATTTTTGCACAATAGCAAATCCACAAAGTACTAAAATCTAATAAATAAAAATGATCCCAGTGCTGCCATCAGTTTGTGACATATAAGGTTCTACCAACCATGCAACAGTCACCAGTTTGACACAGAAAGGGTTAACAGAACTTTTCCAACTTAAAGAGACATGAAACGCAAATGTTTTCTTTCATGATTCAGAAAGAGCTTGCCATTTTACACAACTTTCCAATTTACTTTTGCTGCTCCTAAGGTTTCCTAGATTAAACTTTCAGCAAAGAACCTAGGTTCTAGCTGCTGATTGGTGGCTGCATATATATACCGATTGTCAATGGCTCACCCAAAAAAAAGAAATAATAATCTTTGTTAAATATATATATGTGGCACAATTATTGGCACCCTTTTAGTCGATACTTTGTGCTACCTCCCTTTGCCAAGATAACAGTTTTGAGATTACTCCTATAATGCCTGATGAGGTTGGAAAACACATGGCAAGGTATCTGAGACCATTCCTCCATACAGAATCTCTCCAGAACCTTCATATTTTGAGGTTAACGTGGGTGGACTCTCCTCTTCAGTTTACCCCACATGTTTTCTATGGGGTACAAGTCAAGGGAGTGCGATGGCCATGGTAGGACCTTATTTTTGTGGTCAGTAAACCATTTTTGTGTTGATTTTGATGTATGTTTTGGATCATTGTCCTGCTGGAAGATCCAACCACGTCCCATTTTAAGCTTCCTGGCAGAGGCAGTCAGGTGTTCATTTAATATCTGTTGATATTTGATAGAGTCCATGATGCCATGTATCCTAACAAAATGTTCAGGTCCTCCGGCAGAAAAACAGCTCCAAAACATTAAAGAGCCAACACTATTTTTAACCCTGGGCATGAGGTACTTTTCAATATGGCTACCTCTCTGTGTGAGCCAAACCCACCTCTGGTGTTTATTGCCAAAAAGCTCTATTTTGGTTTTATCTGACAATAGAACCCAAGCCCATTTGAAGTTCCATTAGTTTCTGGCAAACTGAAGACGCTTGAGTTTGTTTTCGGATGAGAGTAGAGGCTTTTTTCTTCAAACCCTTCCCAACAACTTGTGGTGCTGTAGGTAACATCAGATTGTAGTTTTGGAGACTTTCTGATCCCAAGAGGCAAATAATTTTTGCAATTCTCCAGTTGTGATCCTTGGAGATATTTTGCCCACTCAAATCATCCTCTTCACTGTGCGTTGAGACAATATAGACACACGTCCTCTTCAAGGTTAATTCATAACATTTCCAGTTGACTAGAACTTCTTAATTATTGCCCTGATAGTGGAAATGGGTGCTTTCAATGCTTTTGCTATTTTCCTATAGCCACTTCCCTTTTTGTGAAGCTCCACAACCTTTTGCTGCACATTACAGCTATATTCCTTGGTCTTACCTATTGTGATGAATGACTAAGAAAATTTGGCCTATGTGTTACCTCATGTTTATACCCTTATGAAACAGGAATTCATGGCTGAACAATTTCCTGTTCCTAGTCACCCAGGTGAACTATGAAATGTAAAATATCAATGGGAATATACCTTAAATATATTTTTCTTGTATAAATTCAAAGTGGTGCCAATAATTGTGCCCCACATAAATTTAACAAAGATTTTTTATTTATTTTTTTGGATATTGTTTGCAATTGTTTGATATCCATAAGAGCAGAGTATTTTGTGTATTTTTTGAACAAAAGATAAAAAGGTTAAACAATAAAGACAAATTTTCACAACCTTCTTTAATCATATTTACCAAGGGTTCCATTATTAGTGGAGGGTACTGTATGCTGTTACACAGTTTCCCATATAGAATTTTTTTTTTTTTTCTGTTGACAACACAGTTAAAAACATGTTTTGTCCTTGGGTCAGGTTTCTCACCATGCAGCTTCCAGAGTGGTCAAGGAAAGTAACCATCCTCTTCTCTTTTATGACAGGCCAGAAAAAGCTCTGCAATCCTGGCTGAAATTGTAGACCAACTTATAGTTTTTGTTATGTATATCCAGTACATACATCCGTACTTCCTTTAAAATGTAAGCTCATAAGTCCACCTCTCCTGTTGATCATTTTATGTAAGAAGGGTTTACAGCTTACAGTGACTCAAGGGCAGGGACCTCTACCCTTATGATGTACGTAAATGTCTTATGATTATTGTACTCCATAACTGTATACTTAATGCTACAGTGTTGTGTAATATAAGAAAAAAAATATACAATGCAGGCTCCAGTGAAAGTTAAAACATAGAAAATGTATTCAAGTTGAACATAAAAATACATGGCATCACAAAGACTTAGCTGAACTCAACATAGTAAGCAGTCAAAAAAGAAATGGTCTGAACGGTTTCGGTTCTTACGACCGTAATCATAGACCTACATTACTTACTAGTCAGTTAGTTTAAAAAAGGATTAAGAACATTGTCATTGGTTGCTTTACCTAATTGATTAATTGATTAATAGTTAACCCTTAATGGAACTGAATATTACAAGAGATTGTACCAAAATCCTGTTAACATTTGCAAGTATGTTGATTACAAATACTATATAATATATACAATTGACTCACAAACTGTCAGTATTTTATAATACAGTATAATGCAGTACATATTCATTATAGACATGCCTTCTCTCGAGGTAGCAGAGCTATTTTTAGTGTTCTAGGATCTAGAAATACACCTACATCCACTTGTACCAATATATGTGTAAACCTTAAACCCCACTATTTAATATATCTAAACACCAGGAATAAATAATTTAGTGATATATCTAAATGTATACCTGTTTTGGTAGCATATTGCAACACACATTTCCATATTAGATATATATTTTTAACAATAGTAGCAGATATATTATGGTCATTCTGGAAGTAATGCCTGAATACAACCAAGGAGTAAACTGTATCACTTCATAAATCATACTATTCTTATGCTACAGATTAAATTTAGGCAATACATTTGATTCAAGTATGCGTATACATATATATATAGATGTATACCTCTGTATAATCTATGATTGGGGGAAAGGGGGGAAGTGAAATAAATTAATTGATTACTTAACTTTTTGATTATTGTTCTGATCTATCATATGAGATAGATAAACTCAGGAGTTTACAGTCTAATCCTAAACCAAGTCCAAGGGTGGTACACTAACTTATCCCCTATCCTGACCTCAGCCTTAACAGGAGAAGACAGCTACTCCTATTAAGTACCATCCTACAACCTATGGATAGGTATATTACCCATCACAGGCAGGTTCAGTTTGAGACATAATTGCAAAAAAACAAAAATTTGAAAAAATAAATAAATTAATTCTGCAAAAATATATCCATGCTCCTATATATAATGTATATAACAGGCTTGAGAGAATGGGAAACAGAGTGAAAATGTATAAAAAAAAAAAAGAAAACTGATTCATAAAATAATGCTGCATGAGAGCACTCTAACACCGAGATTACGAGTTTTGCTGTAACAGGGGTGCATTGCTAACGAGCCTTTTTTTCCCACCGCTCCCTTAAGACAAAGCTGGTATTACAGGTTTTTTTAAACCTGGCGTTAGCCGCAAAAAGGTGAGCATAGAGCAAAATTTAGCTCCACATCTCACCTCAATGCCATTTCCCACCTGGGTGCAAATATTTTCTTTTAATTTTCTAATTTTTGATTTTTTTTTTTAACTTTTTTTTTTATAGATCCCCAAGACTTACACTGTTGGAAAGGTTAGGCGATTACCTTTCCAACAGTGGGTCTTGGGGGGTCTGTAGCTGCTTAGATGCTTGAGATACAGGCTTCTAAGCAGCATGCCCCCTCCTCCTATACTTAACATTGTTAAGTATAAATAAAGTTGCACGGTGACGTCATCACTTAATTGCGTGTGATGTCACCGCACATCACGTGAAGCCCCGGCAATGCCTGTCACTCTACAGGCACGATCGAGCAGTAAGGAGCCCCCAGATCTCCCTCAAGGTGGGAGAGTGCTCATGATGGCTCTGAGCCGTCTTTAGCACCAGAGTGAGAAACTCTGTGACGGCTCAGGGCTGTCATTAGCACTCAAAGGGTTAAGTCAGCGGTTACCGGTAAGCTGGCTGAATGTGCTCATGCATGATTTCCTCATAGGAAACAATGGGGCTGAGCTGGCTGAACCTAACACCTGCAAAAAAGCAGCGTTCAGCTCCTAACGCAGCCCCATTGTTTCCTATGGGGAAATTAATTTTATGTCTGCACCTAACACCCTAACATGAACCCCGAGTCTAAACACCCCTAATATTACACTTATTAACCCCTAATCTGCCGCCCCCGCTATCGCTGATACCTACATTATAGTATTAACCCCTAATCTGCCGACCGGACATCGCTGCCACTTTAATAAATATATTAACCCCTAAACCACCGCACTCCCGCCTCGCAAACACTAGTTAAATATTATTAAACCCTAATCTGCCATCCCTACCTACATTTATCAACCCCTAATCTGCCACCCCCAACGTCGCCACTACTATATTAAAGGTATTAACCCGTAAACCTAAGTCTAAACCTAACCCTAACCCCCCCAACTTAAATATAATTTAAAATAATCTAAATAAAATTACTACAATTAAATAAATTAATCCTATTTAAAACTAAATACTTACCTATAAAATAAACCCTAAGCTAGCTACAATATAATTAATAGTTACATTGTAGCCTTCTTAGGATTTATATTTATTTTACAGGCAACTTTGTATTTATTTTAACTAGGTACAATAGTTATTAAATAGTTATTAACTATTTAATAACTTCCTAGTTAAAATAAGTACAAACGTACCTGTAAAATAAACCCTAATCTAAGTTACAATTACACCTAACACTACACTATCATTAAATAAATTACCTAAACTACCTACAATTAATTACAATTAAATAAACTAAAATACGAAAAAAACCCACTAAATTAAAAAAGTGAGCAGTACACCTGTACCTGCCAGACTCATAATACCAGCGGGCGTTAAAAAGCAGCGTTGGAACCTCTCAACGCTGCTTTTTAAGGCTAACGCAAGACTCGGAATCTAGCCGTAAGTGTTTTTTGAGAGCACTGAATGAGCTGGGGGTGGAGTTTATAATGGCACATTTGGTGTGAACATTTTTGGTGGGAAATCAATGACACGTCATGCTATGACATAAATAACATTGTCACATGCGCGACATGCAAAGCTGTAGTGGATTTCTAATACACCCATCACTCTAAAAAGCAGGTAAGAATTTTGATTGTATATACAACAAAACTAAGTGCACCTAAATAAAGCCTAATGGATACTTTTATTATAGCTGCATAAAATGTGATTATCAATATTCCATGAGACTAACATAATACTTAGCATTCTAATTTATAAATAAATTACTAACTCCAAAAAAACTGTATGTTTTACAGAGTCTACCAACCTTCACAAATATTTAGCCACAAATAAAGTTGCTAAAAAAGAGCACTGAATTACTGACTCAAGGCATGTATTCAAACAGTATATAACAACTTTAGAGAATGTCTTATATAATAAAAGTATATACTTACTGTGTAAGACCCCCATCCACATATAGCAGACAGCCAAACCAGTACTGAAACATATCAGCAGAGGTAATGGTACAAGAGTTTATTGTCGATCTATAAAGGGAGACAGCAGATGAATCCCTGCAACCGATTTACAGAGAGCCTTATGAAAAGCTTTCCTATAGGCGAAAACATGGTATCATCAGGCAATACTACCTTCACATCCCTCAGACAAACACTGCATTTAGAGAGGAACTGGGCTTCAATACACTTAGAAGCGCCTTTCACAGAAGAAATCAAGCACAGTATGCTTCCCCACCTCCTAAGAAGGCAAAGTTTTTAAAAACTGAGGTATAAGTGAGGTGGGAGGTGTATTTATAGGCATTTGAGGTTTAGGAAACTTTGCCCCTCCTGGTAGGAATGTATATCCCATCAGTACCTAGCTTGTGAACTCTCGCCACCTATATGAAAGAAATGTCTTTAGGGAGCGTTTAAAAGAAGGCAGATTAGGAGAAAGTCTGACAGCGCGAGGAAGTGCGTTCCAGTGGGGCGATGCCGCATGAGAGAAGTCCTGCAGTCTAGCATGAGAAAAGCTGATGATAGAAGATGCAAGGAGCAGGTCATTGTTGGATCTTAAGGGGCTGGCTGGAGTATGTTTGTTGATTAGTGAGGACAGGTAGTGGGGAGCGGCGTTGGCAAGTGCTTTGAAGGTTAGGGTGAGAATTTTAAATTTAACTCTGCTATGAAAGTGGAGCCAGTCAAGGGACACACAGAGAGGTACAGCAGATACAGAGCGACAGGAAAGATGGATTAGCCTGGCAGAGGCATTTAGGATGGATTGAAGGGGAGAGACGGGAGAGAGGAAGGCCAGGTTGTAGGTTATTGCAGTAGTCTAGTCAGGAAATTACAAGGGAGTGGATTATTTGCTTTGTGGTGTCTTACTTCAATTAAAATTCTGTGGATGCTAAATTTTGCATACGAAGAGGATTTCTAGATAATAATCTAATGCTTTTTTTTTCTCAGTTCTCTAAACCTGGAATATAAATGGGTGAAATAATTTGAAGGTGATCTCTGTCTAATTAAAGGTGCAAGGAAGTTCTTTTTGCACAGACTTGCTTGGAGATACTCCCTGATGATTCAGAAATGCAACAAAAACAATGCTGACTGAGTGAATGTTGAAATCACTCTGGAAAATGAGCTTCAGGTCTTTAATCTTTAATTTTTTTTATTGATTTTCAAAATCTTTATTAGTAACTTGGCTTTTGTCCTATTTTGAGGTTTGAGAAGAGTTGAGACTGCACTTTAATCAAGTGGGGATAAAAGTCCTGTTAGGCTGCTAACAACTCTCTTTAGAAAATCTACTCTTTAAAAACCAATTGAGGGAATCCTTATATGATTTGACAGATGGATTGGAACCTGATTTTACAAACTCACTGAGTAACACACTTGGGTTAAAGGACCAGTAAATACTGTAAATTTACATAATCAACAAATGCACAATAAAAAGACAATGCAATAGCACTTAGTATGAACTTCAAACGAGTAGTAGAAGTTATGTCAATTTCTACTCCTGTATCATGTGACAGTCATCAGCCAATCACAAATGCATATATGTATATTCTGTGAATTCATGCGCATGCTCAGTAGGAGCTTGTGACTCAAACATTTTAAATATGAACAGAATGCACATTTTGTTAATCAAAGTAAATTGAAAAGTTGTTTAAAATATCTAATAAGTCTTGTTAGCTAAGATAAGGGTTTTATCGCAGCTGTTTGGGCATGTTACGTTTTACGCTCGTATTACAAGTTGAAAGTAAATGCAATCGCTTGAACGCAATTGAAGTAAACGAGCGGCAGGTTAGCGCATCCTTAGATCTCTGGTTAACTGTTTTGTGAAACAAAAAAGTCTCACAAAACATAAAAATACATTACAAAGTACAGTTACACTCATAATAACACAATCTAATTAAAATATTTTTTAAAAATTGCACTAAAAATGGCTTAGGTTGAATGAGTGGGAATTCAACCTAAGCCTCCCTTATCATCATCCCTATTTTTTTTTTTTTTTCTTTTTCCTCTTTTCTTCTCCCTCTCTCCTTTCTTCTTCCTTTTCCCAGTCTTTCTCTCTTCTTTTCTTATTTTCTGTATTTTTCCTTTATCGGTACACTATACCTATGTTGGCTTATTGTTTGTTCAAAAAGATGAAAATGTTTTGAGGCACAGGTTTCTCAATTTCTACTCCAAGAACTATTATTGGATTAGGTTGTAGAACTCGGTAAAAGCATTTTGTATTTTTTAATAGGTATAAGCAGTTGTATATAACACCAATCACGAAATATGTTCACCTTTCATTGTATTACCTGATCCACTTTTTTGTGTAACCCGACCCTCTTTTCAATCAATAAATAAAATTTAAAAAAAAAAAAAATGTATAAGGGCTCAAATATATGAGGTCTCAGGAGTTAGAAAAAAAAGCAGGCAAAGGGCTTTAACATTGACTATACATAAACCTGTCTAAATATGTATATGTATGTAACAAAATAACAAGAGTATTGCATTGAGCAATGATACTTTTTTATTGGATTAACTATACATTTATAAGTTGACAAGCTTTCAGAAGTGTTCCTTCCCTTTTCAAGTCTGAAAGAAGGAACATGCTAACAGTAGTATTGAGCCAGTTGTTCATTCCTGTGAGTGTGCTTCTCTCTGTGTGCATTTAGTCTCCCTATGGGAAAAAGGGGAAACCAGATGTGGACTCCTTGATCAGTGTGCTTAGAGGAATATGGCTACACCTCACTGACGAGGCCCAATGAAGGCCGAAACGATCGTCTGGGGTTGCTGTATTCCTTGTTCAGAGAGGAATTGCCTGGTATTTCGGAGCTGGACTGACCGTAATAGGCAGGAAATTTCTTCTCTGTGTAAAGCATTATTGGGCTAAAAGAAGCTGCACCCGGGTTAGATGTGTATTTGATTAGTCACATAGAGTGTTTTTATCTTTATTGTTAAAATTGATGGGGAACGTTGTTGGGGTACTGTTGCAGGTAGAAGCTCAAGATTGGTGCGTAAGCTATCCGAGTGATCCGGCATCAATATTTAGAGTCTCCATATATCTGCTGCAGTACAACAGCGGTGATCGTATAGTACTTGATACAAGTGAAACAGCTGATATTGCCGTGTATGTATATGGGTTTCCATAACAACGGGGGCACTGTGGTAATGACGTCGCGCACAGGGATGCGCTATGATGAGGTCAGACGCCCGATCCCGCTGGTGGCAATGCAGTAGCTGTTCACTGAGTATGAAGATTATTTAAGAGCACGTTAGAAGTAAGTTTGTTAGGAGTTTTTAAGATATTTTTTGTAAATGTATTTTGGTGGCATTTGATAAAGGTGCAGGAATGCACCGAAACGTCATGTCTTTTAAATGGATTAAATAAATTTATATATTTTACTAAAGACCATTGAGTGCCTGCATTATTGGACGAATTGTGGATTATTTTTTGCAGTGCACCTTGGCAATAATACAAGTGAGATTGTGCTATCCTTGACTTGGAATATATATATATATATATATATATATATATATATATATATATATATATATACTTGTATATAATCATGTAAATTTATATATAAGGTATATATATATATATATATATATATATATATATATATATATATATTGTACCAAAATACCATAAGCTATATGTAGAAATATGATTAAATAGAACATATTCTTCTATGTGAAGAACATTGGAATGTGAAATATTAATATTTACTTGAGAATATGGGATCAGGTTTGAGCATAAGCATGGTGTTTTTTTCCTGTGCGTTTGGAAGAGCGCTTATTACAAGTTAAAAATGTTTAAAAAGTTTGCTCGCAAGCGAAACCTGACGCACACTAACCAAAGGACTGTAAAAAATTCTAAATAATCCATAAAATATCTATATTTTTACATTATGTATATTAATTTTAATAATAATTAATACTTTTTTAAAATAATTTTTATTTAATATTTCAAGAACATGCTGTAAGATTAATAATTCTTCATGTGCGCTAACCCAATACCGTGTTAGACCTAAAGCGCAAAACACGAATCATGTTACTCATATTTTACATACCTATGTTCTTTACATAGAATATTTTTTTTATTCTTAAATATATATATATATATATATATATATATATATGATAATGTTAATGTAATATAGATATAGGTACATACAGATATACATAGTAATATATAATTACAATAAAAATAAAATTTTCTGTATGTGAAGAACATTGGACTGTATAATATGTACAATAAATGTACAGTAAAAGGCAAACATGAATACATATGTACACAAACACACACAAATATATATATATTTATATAGACAGGATTATCGATGCTTTGGAACTGGACCCTGATAAATTGGGTGAATAACATAGCAGGACTTTTTCTACTCCATCACTACAGCCTCCATCACTACAGCTGCTTGATTCCAGTCAACAAACAGACTATATTTCAAGACAAATTCCTATAGTTTTCTTTGATTACCAACAGTTTGTAAACAGATAAATAACATCTAGAACATTCCGGAGTTTAAATCAAATGTCTGCCTGAAAACAGAGGAGGTTGGGCGGAGAGAAACTCGGCTACTGTAAGTTTCTGGAATCGATCCTGTTGGGAAACTTAGGATCCATTTTGACATAGTAAAAAGACTGCCTTACCCTTGGGAGTGTGTGTGCTTTTATAGGATCAGCTGTTTGCATTTCTCTTTGGACTTTACATGAACTGTTTTAATGTATATTTTTGCTCTGTGATACTTTATATTTATATATATATATATGTATTTTATTGATTTATGTATATAGTGTTTGCACTGCAGCACCATCCCCCAGCTTGTTGTTTGTATATATGCATATACAGTATATACATATTTAGACATGTATGTATATATACATCATAGCCCTTTGCAGCCAAACACCTTGTCATATACCATACACCATTTAGCCTTATATTTTTTTTAAATATTTATATGAATAATTTTGGTGTCTCACAGTGTCCTCAAATAAATCAAATAACTTTATCTGTATAATTTTATCCAATAATAAAACTGAAAGGTTGCAAGTATTAAATGACAGAGAAGTTCAAAGTCTTTTTGTCTTATATTCTTCCCTTTTATGATGATATTAGTATGTCATCAAGCACCACTCCTTAGCTGTTTGCTGCCTTCTGATTTTCATATAAGTGCTGCCTCTCCCTTCTGCAGAGTGAAACCTTCCTTAGGTCCCATATTACTTTGATTGCTGTTACGGTTTTTCTCTCAATACTATAACAGGGTATGGTTTTATAGATTAGGATGAGTAAAACCTGCAACTATATTCATATAGTGATATATATTCATATAGTGATATAACAAACCCTTTTTACCCTTTTTACAAGATTAATAAACTCACATCCTACTCTTAGCTTTTCTTTATTTAACCCATATATTTAAAGAGACCATCTACTCCAGAATTGTTATTGTTTAAAAAGATAGATAATCCGTTAATTACTCATTCCCCAGTGGCTATTTACAGACATATTTTAGCCTATCAGTGCTGACTCATTTGTAACTCCAGTCCACAGGAGTGAGCACAGTGTTAAATATAGATAACACACATTAAATAACACTGTTTTGCTGTGAAAAGCTTATAAAATGCACTTAGATAAAAGGCGGCCTGCAGGGGCTAAGAAAAAGGCAGAAATTTTGAGTTTTAAAGGTTATAAAGTATATTAATATATCAATGTTGGTTGTGCAAAACTGGGGAATGGGTAGTAAAGGTGTTATCTATCTTTTTAAGCAATAAACATTTTGGAGTAGACTGTCCCTTTAAGGTAATCTAGAGCCTGGTTTCTCAACAGCCGGGCCATGACAGCCCTGCTGGTGGGCCATGACCCAACATGCCCCCACTGCATACTCGTGACATGCCCACCACTCCACATATCAGGAATACCAGGCAGGCCTTTCAGAGTGCCATTACACATATGCGAGGGTCCTGGGCATGTAGTGGTAGTATAAATAAAATACAATACATATATATGTATATGTCTATGTATATATATATATTATGACTCCTGGGCCCTGGACATGTC
Source organism: Bombina bombina (assembly GCF_027579735.1). NCBI lineage: Eukaryota > Metazoa > Chordata > Amphibia > Anura > Bombinatoridae > Bombina > Bombina bombina. The sequence goes on from NC_069503.1 coordinate 1,009,587,793, forward strand.
CGGCTAAAATTTACCGGGCCTTGAGGTCACTTGGGTTGAGAATCACTGATCTAGAGGGCCTGGTGTGTCCTTAATCGTTAACTTCCTATAGGAGAAGGAAATATTAGTTTGCTGTGTGCAAGTTTGCAATGTTGCAGTATGGCAAGTGGATCTACTGACCTCTATAAAGGTTGCATGCAGTCCCGCTCCTGCCTCTTCCCCTGCTGTGCTTTTCATCCCTCCCATTCTATTATTGAGTTCTTGTTGCAAGAGCACAACAAATGGCAGCTCTGAGATACCTCAGCTAACTATGGGGATTTTAGTCTATTGGCTTCAATGTCCTGATCTGATTTCTGGGAATAAAAGGTACTGGGGAATGTAGGTTTAGAGTGGAGGAGAGTGGCCAAAGAAGACTCTTTAAATATAAATAGGAATGATGTAATTTGAGGTTTTAGAGGGACATGAAACCCACATTTTTTTCCCCATGATTTAGAAAGAGCATGCAATTTTAAACAACTTTCCAATTTACTTTTATTACCTAATTTGCTTCACCCTCTTGATATCCTTTGTTGAAAAGCATATCTAAATAGGCTCAGTAGCTGCTGATTGGTGGCTGCACACAGATGCCTCATGTGATTGGCTCACCCATGTGCATTGCTATTTCTTCAATAAAAGATATCTGAACAACGATTCAAATCAAATAATAGAATTAAATTGGAATTTTGTTTCAAATTCTATTCTCTTTCTGAATCATGAAAGAAACATTTTGAGTTTCATGTCCCTTTAACTTTTACGAAAATCTTAGACATTGCTCAGCAGAATTTTAGACATTGCTCAGCTGCTAAGCCATGATAAGTATATCTGGCCTACAAACTTATCTAATAGGTCAGAAGGAAACCAGACTACCATTGGAAGATTCAAAATTTGTGTTATTCCAGCTGATTAACTTACTTCCGCGTGCAAACTTTATACATTACTGCTTTCCTTCCTATTTTCTTCCAGGAACAGCTAGCAGCACTATAATTATGATGCTGAAATAAAAAAGTAATCTAGATTTGCAGCTTTGTGGTTTTTTTCTGTTTTGTTCCTTAGCAAGCCTACACCTGTAATGTTAATGGTTTTCTTTTGTTAATGTTAAAAACTTACAATTATGGCATTACGCAACAGGCAACAGTACAAATCCTTATCTAAACTGTTAACATCATTATTGCTGTATGTTTTACTTACTGAAGTGAGAACTAAACAAATGATTTTACTATATTGCTATTTTAAACAACAAAAAATACATTGCAGTCAAAAGGGCAAAACATGTTTTACCATTATAAAGCTGATATTAAAAACAAATGGGTCTAACATAATGTTTTTAGGCACTTCAGAATATTTATTTTGTATCCCAGCAAAACAAAATACTGGTGTACCACGTTTTATTGGGCTTCACTTTATTGCGCTTCACATAAATTGCATTTTTTTAAAATTGAAGGTTTGTGGCAACCCTGCGCCAAGCAAGTCTAATGCCGCCATTTTCCCAACATATATACACGTATAAACACTTAAAAACACATGTATACATATATAAACACACATATTTTATATATATATATATATATATATATATATATATATATATATATATATATATATATATATATATATATATATATATATATGTGTGTGATGGATAGATAGATAGATAGATAGATAGATAGATAGATAGATAGATAGATAGATAGACACAAACATCACCAACCAAAAGATTATGACTTGCTGAAGGTTAGGTTCAATAGTGTAATTATAAACATGTTTTTTTTCTCACATGAAATATATTTTTCTCATTTATATAAATATTAGCTTTCTCTAGGAAACAAATGTATTAACTAATGTAATATAAAAGTAATGTAATCTGTGGCTTATTGAACTAATTGAAAGTTTTATAGAACTCTTTCCAGAAGGTGAGCAATATAATTTTAGCATAATGTTTATTCCTTAAAGGGATATTAAAAACCTCTTGCTTTTGTGTAAAATTGTGCTTTGTTCCACACTCCCTAGAGAGGTCAAACAGCAAAATCTGTAACTTAGGTTACATAATTCGCTTTTTTGGCCATCTAGGGAGCATGGGACAATTTTGTATAAAAAAGAGACTCTTCGACTGACCCTGATCATAAGAATGAGCCAGGTAGCTGAAAAGAGGTCATGACGGCAGCCAGGTTTGAAGCCAATGGATACATGAGTTCTTAGGTAATGTACACTAAGGGCCAGACTACAAGTGGAGCGGTATTTTGCGTTTCCGCTATAGTGAAAACTCAGCTAGAATTAAGATTTTTGTGCTAGTTGGGTTGCGCTGGTATTACAAGTTAAAAAAATTGTTATTTTGCACTAGCGGTAATCCGACTAGCGCAACAATAGGAAATTATAATATTGTGTGCATATTTACATATGCCTCCCCTAGAAGTCAATGGAGAAAAAAAAGTGGGAAAAAAACACACGACTCTTGCACAAACACCATCAAATATTCTCATTAGCGCTAGCCTGGCATGAAAATATGAATATTTAATATTCCAATGTTCTCTAACATGCTTGTTTATAATATGTGCATAGCCGATTGCATACTGTTATATGAGCAAACATGATTGCGTACTGTAATATGCGCATACCCAACATGAAAATATAAATATGTGTTTGTATGTGAATCTATGGGGTATATTTATTAATGTGCAAACGGACATGATACGTTGTAGCATTAATGTCCGCCGCACGTCGATAAATGCCGACAGCATACGCTATCTGCATTTATCATTGCACCAGCAGTTCTTGTGAACTGCTGGTGCAATGCAGCCCCCTGCAGATTCGCGGCCAATCGGCCCTTAACAGGGGGCGTCAATCAACCCGATCGTATTTGATCGGGTTGATTTCTGACCGTGGCCTCAGAGCAGGCCAACAAGTTATGGAGCAGCGGTCTTTACAAACAAGGGGCATCAAACTCCATACAGAGCTTGATAAATCGGCCCCTATGTCTGTAAATACATATACTGTATACACATATAAATACATTAATACATATACTGTATACACATATAAATACATTAATGCATATACTGTATACACATATAAATACATTAATATATATACTGTATACACATATAAATACATTAATACATATACTGTATACACATATAAATACATTAATATATATACTGTATACACATATAAATACATTAATACGTATACTGTATACACATATAAATACATTAATACATATACTGTATACACATATAAATACATTAATATATATACTGTATACACATATAAATACATTAATACGTATACTGTATACACATATAAATACATTAATACGTATACTGTATACACATATAAATACATTAATACATATACTGTATACACATATAAATACATTAATACGTATACTGTATACACATATAAATACATTAATATATATACTGTATACACATATAAATACATTAATACATATACTGTATACACATATAAATACATTAATACATATACTGTATACACATATAAATACATTAATACATATGAACACACATATAGACATATATATATATATCAGGGCTCAAAATTTCAAGTCCTAAGCTACTAGCCAGGACAAAATGTTAGTCGCCACTTTTAGTCATTGTGAAACATTTTGTAATATTGTTTTTATTTTATACCATAACAAATTAAATAATGCTAAATACAGTAATAAATTAACAAAAATAAGTTCATAGCAGTTAGAAAAATTAACTAGAGGTCCTAGGGAAGATAACAGCTGGATAGAAAAATTAAGTTGTTGAACTGAGATAATGCAGAGAGTGCTGACAATCATCGAAGGTCATAGCAGACCTGGAGACTTTTTATTTTTTTAAATAATTGTCATCTCTCCCTTCTCACTCTTAACTATCTTTCTCGACTCCCTCCTCTCTTCAATCTTGCTTTTTACCCTCTCCCTTCTCTCTCAGGCCATGGGGTAGATTTATTAATGGTCGAGCTGACATGATTCACTGTAATTTCCCTAAATTTAACATTGCACAAGCATTTCTGGTGAAATGCTTGTGCAATGCCACCCCCTGCTCAATGGCAGCCACTCGACCGCTAGCGTGGCTGTCATTAATCCCGACCACTGCTTCTTAACTTTCATTTCAGGCGGACCTGAAACGATGGGGCTCTGAAGCAGCATCCGCTACTTTATAAATGGAGCCCCATATTTTCTCTTTTCACTCTTTCTTTCCCCTATCTCATATCTCTTCACGCTTTTTTCCCCACTTTCTTTTAATTCTACGCTCTCCACTTTCATTTTTCCTCTCCAATCTCTCACTGCCCTGTTTACCCTATCAGAAGTAACAGTCTAAGCACTAATGGGGTCCCTACAGCCCTAGAGGAATAACATTTGCTTGCACGTTCATGGATATATAATATCGCTTTAGATAATAGTTTTATCACATAGCCCATGTGTGTTTTTCTGTGCTGCGAGTATACAGTATGTAAATACAATGTGCCAACTTTGCTACTTACAACATGCCACCAGACTTCAGACTCAACATTCCACTCGTTACCATTAAATTTCCCTCGCCAATGGCTAGTGAAAATGTTGAGCCCTATATATACTGTGTGTGTGTGTGTATATATATTTTTATATATCTTTAGCAATGTATATGTATATATCTCAATGTTAAAGCCCTTTGGCGACTTTTTTCTTCTTCTAACATCCAAGTGTTATTATGAGTGTAACTGTACTTTGTAATATATAATAAAAAAGGATCACAAACGATTGTGAAAACCCTCCCAAAATCGTTTGGAGATTATTAATATCACAAATTAAATCATATAGGCCTAGATTTGGAGTTCGGCGGTAGCCGTCAAAACCAGCGTTAGAGGCTCCTAACGCTGGTTTTGGGCGCCCGCTGGTATTTGGAGTCAGTGATTAAAGGGTCTAACGCTCACTTTTCAGCCGCGACTTTTCCATACCGCAGATCCCCCTACGCCATTTGCGTAGCCTATCTTTTCAATGGGATCTTCCTAACGCCGGTATTTAGAGTCGTTTCTGAAGTGAGCGTTAGAGCTCTAACGACAAGATTCCTGAAAATAGCAGGAAGTTAAGAGCTTTCTGGCTAACGCCGGTTCATAAAGCTCTTAACTACTGTACCCTAAAGTACACTAACACCCATAAACTACCTATGTACCCCTAAACCGAGCTCCCCCCACATCGCCGCCACTCGATTAAAATTTTTAACCCCTAATCTGCCGACCACCACCTACGTTATACTTATGTACCCCTAATCTGCTACCCCTAACACCGCCGACCCCTGTATTATATTTATTAACCCCTAACCTGCCCCCCACAACATCGCCGCCAGCTACTTAAAATAATTAACCCCTAATCTTCAGACCGCAAAGCGCCGCCACCTACGTTATCCCTATGTACCCCTAATCTGCTACCCCTAACACCGCCGACCCCTATATTATATTTATTAACCCCTAATCTGCCCCCCATAACGTCGCCGACACCTGCCTACACTTATTAACTCCTAATCTGCCGAGCGGACCTGAGCGCTACTATAATAAAGTTATTAACCCCTAACCCGCCTCACTAACCCTATCATAAATAGTATTAACCCCTAATCTGCCCTCCCTAACATCGCCGACACCTACCTTCAATTATTAACCCCTAATCTTCCGATCGGAGCTCACCGCTATTCTAATAAATGTATTAACCCCTAAAGCTAAGTCTAACCCTAACACTAACACCCCCCTAAGTTAAATATAATTTACATCTTACGAAATTAATTAACTCTTATTAAATAACTTATTCCTATTTAAAGCTAAATACTTACCTGTAAAATAAACCCTAATATAGCTACAATATAAATTATAATTATATTATAGCTATTTTAGGATTAATATTTATTTTACAGGCAACTTTGTAATTATTTTAACCAGGTACAATAGCTATTAAATAGTTAAGAACTATTTAATAGTTACCTAGTTAAAATAATAACAAATTTACCTGTAAAATAAATCCTAACCTAAGATATAATTAAACCTAACACTACCCTATCAATAAAATAATTAAATAAACTACCTACAATTACCTACAATTAACCTAACACTACACTATCAATAAATTAATTAAACACAATTCCTACAAATAAATACAATTAAATAAACTAGCTAAAGTAAAAAAATAAAAAAGAACTAAGTTACAGAAAATAAAAAAATATTTACAAACATAAGAAAAATATTACAACAATTTTAAACTAATTACACCTACTCTAAGCCCCCTAATAAAATAACAAAGCCCCCCAAAATAAAAAAAATCCCTACCCTATTCTAAATTAAAAAAGTTACAAGCTCTTTTACCTTACCAGCCCTGAACAGGGCCCTTTGCGGGGCATGCCCCAAGAATTTCAGCTCTTTTGCCTGTAAAAAAAAACATACAATACCCCCCCCCAACATTACAACCCACCACCCACATACCCCTAATCTAACCCAAACCCCCCTTAAATAAACCTAACACTAATCCCCTGAAGATCTTCCTACCTTGTCTTCACCATCCAGGTATCACCGATCCGTCCTGGCTCCAAGATCTTCATCCAACCCAAGCGGGGGTTGGCGATCCATAATCCGGTGCTGAAGAGGTCCAGAAGAGGCTCCAAAGTCTTCCTCCTATCCGGCAAGAAGAGGACATCCGGACCGGCAAACATCTTCTCCAAGCGGCATCTTCGATCTTCTTCCATCCGGAGCGAAGTGGCAGGATCCTGAAGACCTCCAGCGCGGAACATCCATCCGGACCGACGACTGAACGACGAATGACTGTTCCTTTAAGGGACGTCATCCAAGATGGCGTCCCTCGAATTCCGATTGGCTGATAGGATTCTATCAGCCAATCGGAATTAAGGTAGGAATTTTCTGATTGGCTGATGGAATCAGCCAATCAGAATCTAGTTCAATCCGATTGGCCGATCCAATCAGCCAATCAGATTGAGCTCGCATTCTATTGGCTGATCGGAACGACGTTGAGGGGGGCAGATTAGGGGTTAATAAATATAATATAGGGGTCGGCGGTGTTAGGGGCAGCAGATTAGGGGTACATAGGGATAATGTAGGTAGCGGCGGTTTACGGAGCGGCAGATTAGGGGTTAAAAAAATATGCAGGGGTCAGCGATAGCGGGGGCGGCAGATTAGGGGTTAATAAGTGTAAGGTTAGGGGTGTTTAGACTCGGGGTACATGTTAGAGTGTTAGGTGCAGACGTAGGAAGTGTATCCCCATAGGAAACAATGGGGCTGCGTTAGGAGCTGAACGCTGCTTTTTTGCAGGTGTTAGGTTTTTTTTCAGCTCAAACAGCCCCATTGTTTCCTATGGGGGAATCGTGCACGAGCACGTTTTTGAGGCCGGCCGCGTCCGTAAGCACCACTGGTATCGAGAGTTGCATTTGCGGTAAAAATGCTCTACGCTCCTTTTTTGGAGCCTAACGCAGCATTTGTTTGAACTCTCGATACCAGAGTTAAATTTATGGTGCGGCCAGAAAAAAGCCTGCGGAGCGTTAACAGCCCTTTTACCGCCGAACTCCAAATCTAGGCCATACTGATTAAAGCTATTATGTAGTATTCACATGGTTTGGTATAAGATATATATATATATACTAGTTGATAAGCCTGCCTAGAGGGCAGTCTGTGTGTTAAAAATTAACCCCAACCAAACTACAAAAAATAAAAAAGTAAAAATACAGAAAAAATAGCTATCCAATATAATAAAATTAATCCTAAACTTATACCCCGATAAAAATAAAAATCTCCCCAAAACAAAAACAACTCCTTAACTAATACTAAACTACCAATAGCCCTTAAAATGGCTTTTTGTAGGACATTGCCCTAAAGAAATCAGCTCTTTTACATTAAAAATAAACAAAGTCCACCCTAACAGTAAAACCCCCACCCACCAAACCCCCCAAAATAAAAAAAGCTAAACCTAAACTAACCATTGCCCCTAAAGGGGCATTTGTATGGATATTGCCCTTTAAAGGGCATTCAGATCTTTTTCACTGCCTTTAAAAGGGCATTCAGCTCTTTTGCAATTTGCCCCCAAAAAACCCTAATCTAAAAAAAACAAAACCCCCCAAAAAATTAAAATAAAAAATCTAACACTAAAGCCCCAAATACTCACAGTATCAGAAGTCTGGCAGAGAAGGTATTTTTCCAGGTGGGTCTATCAACTTCTTCCACAGCATGGAGCAGAGGTCTGGATTTGTTTTTCCCTGCCTTGTTTGCCATGTGCTGCTGGCAGCCATTTTACGTACCTCTCTTGCTGACTCTGGTGCATACTGTGTGATGCTGCTCATTTCCTACACTTACTTTTATGGCCAGACTGGTGTACATCATCCGTGTGAGACAGGATGCAGTCTCAGAATTGTGATGTCCTGTCCTTTCTTTGTTGACAACCATATGTATGAGTATGAGGTCAGCAGCATTATTGACTCTTGTATGTCCAGGGGCCGCGTACAGTATTTGGTTCAATGGAGGGGCTATGGTCCGGAGGAGCGTTCATGGGTTCCCACCTCTTATGTTCATGCTCCCGCCCTCCTCCGTGCCTTCCATGCCCGTTTCCCCAATAAGCCTTTTGTCCTCCCGTGGGGGAGGGGTCATTGAGGCGAGGGTACTGTCAGGGTTTTTTCCCAGCCTTGTTTCCCATGTGCTAATGGCAGCCATTTTACTTACCTCTCTTGCTGACTCTGGTGCATACTGTGTGATGCTGCTCATTTCCTGCACTTGATTTTATGGCCAGACTGGTGTACATCATCCGTGTGAGACAGGATGCAGTGTACGAATTGTGATGTCATCACTTATTATTTAAAGGGCCTCTGTTCAGTATGCTTTGCCCTTGCATTGTCTCAGACCTGTTTGATAGCTCCTGTGTATTACATGGCTGTCTGATGTCCCTCCTGGTTCCTGATCTCCGGCTTGTTCCTGACTCTGCTGTTCTCCTTGTTCCTGACTCGGCTTGTCTGACTATTCACTTTGGCTCCTGACTCGGCTCGTCTGACTACAAGCTCTAGTTTTGATTCCTGGCTTGTTATTTGACTTGTGGACTTTTTATTATTTTTTGCTATTAATAAAGGTGTGATTATTTTTGTACTTCTCGTCTCAGTCTGATTCCTGGCACCCTGACATTACGCAAGGGCAATGAATCCTGATGGTGCTAATAATCCACCTTTACCTGCCATAATTTCCAGGATGGATGAACAGGATCACCGCTTGGATCAATTTGCACTAGCCCTGCAAACCCTCCTGACTCGCACCAAAGTGTTCCGCAAGTTATGGCTGCTCCTGTTTCCGCTGCTGCACCTAGTCCTACCAGGAGCATGTCCGGTTCTGCACCTCTACCTCAGCGATATGGAGCCGATCCTAATCAGTGCAGAGGATTTTTTAACCAGGTGGGCATTTACTTTGAGATGTTACCTTAGTCATTTCCCTCTGACAGAGCTAAGGTGGGATTTCTCATCTCATTACTCTCTGACACAGCTCTTGCCTGGGCTAATCCCTTGTGGGAGACTAATAAACCTGTGATTTAAAATTACCCTGAATTTGTGGCCTCCTTTTGAAGGGTATTTGATGTTCCGGCTCACTCCTCCTCTGCTGCTAAAACACTCATGTCCATTCAGCAAGGTACAAGATCTGTTGCTCAGTATGCCATTGAGTTCTGTATGCTTGCCGCAGAGGTAGGTTGGAACAATGAAGCCCTTGTTGCCGCCTTCTTTCATGGGCTCTCTGATGCGATTAAAGATGAAGTTGCTGCCATAGATTTACCAGAAGGATCTCTTTTTTTATCCTAATTGACATCAGACTAAGTGAGAGGCCCTCTTTCAAGTAACGCTGGTGGAAGCCTCCTGTTCCGTTGACTCCTACGTATTGGTTCCCACCCATGCCTCCCTCTCCTCCCATGCCTCCTGGTCCCGAGTCGCCAGGTACTGCTGAGCCGATGCAGTTGGGATTCACGCGTCTCTCCGCGGTGGAGAGGGCCTTTAGGAGGAAGGAGGGGCTCTGCCTCTATTGTGGGTTACAGGGCCACCTTTTGAATTCTTGTCCTACACGGCCGGGAAACGCTCACACCTAAGGTCCTGTCGGGGGCAGACCTTGGGTGGTTTATCCTCGTCCCCGGAGCCGCTAAAGGAGAAACCTTTGGTCACAGTTGTCCTTTCCTGGGTGCACTCCTCCATAGTCACTCAGCCTCTTGTTGACTCCGGTGTTGTGGGCTATTTCATTGACAGTGCTTTTGTATCAAAGCACTCCATTCCTGTTTTGCCTTGGTCCATTCCGCTTGCTATTGAGGCCATTGATGGCAGGCCCCTTCAGCCTGCACTCGTTACTCACTGCTCCGTTATCCATGGCTGTTGGGGCTCTCCATTTTGAAACCCTCCAGTTCCAGGTGATAAACTCTCCACATTTTCCGGTTGTTCTGGGTTATCCCTGGCTCCAAAAGCACAATCCCAGTCTCGACTGCCGCAGGTCCGAAATTTTGTTGTGGTCTCCGCAATGTATTTCCACTTGTCTTCGGAAACCAGTTAAAGTCTTGTGCACTTTTTCGGTATCTCAATTGCCAGAGGAGTACCGAGAGTTCCTAGACATTTTTGACAAGGTGCGTGCTGGTACGTTGCCTCCTCACTGGTCTTACGATTGTGCCATAGACTTGCAACCCAGAGCCATTTCTCCTCGGGGCCGGGTTTACCCTCTGTCTGTTGTGGAGAATTGTGCTATGGAGGAGTATGTTGCTGATGCTCTGTCGCGGGGGATCATCCACAAATCCTGCTCTCCTGCAGGGGCTGGCTTCTGGCAAGTTAAGACCATGCATCGATTATAGGGGTTTTAATCGTTTTTCCATTATGCTTACCCTATTCTGCTCATTACGGAACTCTTTGACCGCCTCAAGGGAGCTACGGTCTTTACTAAACTTGATTTGAGAGGAGCGTACAATCTCGTTAGGATCAAGGAGGGCCACGAATGTAATGCTCCTGCTGTTTTCCAGGAATTTATTAATGATGTCCTACGAGATATGTTGCAACAGTGTGTTGTGGTGTACTTAGACGATATCCTCATACACTCATCCACACGAGGCTCATCGTTCTGATATTACACGGGTTCTTCAGAGACTACGTGAGAACGGCCTGTTTTGTAAACTCGAGAAATGTGAGTTCCATCAGACTCAAGTAACCTTCCTAGGTTATGTTATCTCTATTGCAGGGTTCTCCATGAATCCTGACAAGTTATTTGCAGTGGCCTCGCCCAGTTGGTCTTCGGTCTATTCAACTTTTTTGTGGTTCGCCAATTACTATATAAAGTTTAATAAAAACTTTTCCTCCTTGGTCAAACCTATCACTGACATGACCCGTAAAGAGAATGATCCACTCCATTGGTCACCTACTGCCATTTAGGCCTTTGATAGTCTTAAGACTGCCTTTGCTGCCACTCCAGTTTTTGCTCATTCTAAGCCTGTCCTGCCTTTCGTTCTTGAGGTCGATGCGTCTGAGACTGGAGTAGGTGCCCTCTTGTCTCAACGTCCTATGCCTGATGGTTCCTTGCATCCGTATGGTTTCTTCTCTATGAAATTGTCTCCAGCAGAGTGCAATTATGAAATTGGCGACAGGGAATTACTGGCCATAATTTTGGCACTCAAGGAATGGAAGCATCTACTCAAGGGTACTAGCGTGCCAGTGCTCATTCTTACTGACCACAAGAATTTAACTTATCTATCTGAAGCAAAATGATTGTCGCCCCGACAGGCCAGATGGGCGCTATTTTTGTCTCAGTTTAATTATGTGGTCTCCTACCTGCCTGGTAGTAAGAATGTTAGAGATGATGCCCTCTCTTGACAATTTTCGCCTCTGTCCAAGGAGGAGTCTGTACCTACTCCAGTTATACCTCCTGACCATATTCTGGCTACCATACGTACTAATTTAACTTCTCCCTTGGGGGAGGAGATCCTGGCTGCACAAACCAATGCACCTCCTGAGAAACCTAGTGGTAAGTAGTGTTTTGTTCCTGAGAATCTTCAAACTAAACTTTTGCACACTTACCACTATCCTAAAGCCACAGGTCACCCAGGCAAGAACCAAATGATTTGGTCTGTCACTCGACAATTCTGGTGGCCAGGTCTTCGTTCTGATGTTGCTGCGTATGTTGCCTCCTGCTCAGTTTGTGCACAGAATAAGACTCCTCGACGTCTTCCTGTGGGTCTTCTTCAACCTATTGCTAATGGTGAGTGACCTTGGACACATCTTTCCATGGACTTCATTGTCGAGCTCCCTGTTTCCAATGGCAATACTGTTATCCTTATGGTGGTTGACCGTTTTTCTAAAATGTCACAGTGCATTACCTTGAAGAAGTTGCCTGCCGCTCAGGAGCTTGCTTCAATTTTTGCCCGGGAGGTCTTCCGTTTACATGGGTTACCCAAGGAGATAGTGTCGGACTGGGGTAGCCAGTATGTCTTCAGATTTTGGCGTTCCTTTTGTGCTCAAATGGGGATCCAGCTTTCCTTCTCTTCGGCATATCACCCTCAATCCAATGGGGCTGCGGAACGGTCTAATCAAACTCTTTAACAGTTCCTTCATTGCTATGTCTCAGATCACCGCAATAATTGGTCTGAACTGTTACCTTGGGCAGAGTTTTCCCCGTTCATGGTGAATTATGGGTTTCAACCATCCTTGTTGCCCGATTCATTCATGTCTCAGGGTATTCTGGCTTTGTAGGAGCATCTCCAGCAACTCTGTTCCACGTGGGTGCAGATTCAGGATTGCCTTCATCATTCTATGCAGCGCCAAAAGTTCCAGGCTGATTGTAGGCGTCTGCCCGCTTCTTCTTTCCAGTTTGGTGAGAGAGTTTGGCTGTCCTCCCGAACTTGTGCCTTCCAATAAACTGGCTCCCTGTTATGTTAGTCCTTTTCGAATACTCTGATGGGTCAATCCTGTGGCCTACGCTCTTGACCTTCCTCCTGCAATGCATATCTCCAATGTTTTTCATGTCTCCTTCTTGAAACCATTGGTTTGTAATCGGTTTACCACTGTGTTGCCTCGTCCCTGTACTATCTTTGTTGACAACCATATGTATGAGTATGAGGTCAGCAGCATTATTGACTCTTGTATGTCCAGGGGCCGCGTACAGTATTTGGTTCAATGGAGGGGCTACGGTCCGGAGGAGCGTTCATGGGTTCCCACCTCTGATGTTCATGCTCCCATCCTCCTCCATGCCTTCCATGCCCATTTCCCCAATAAGCCTTTTGTCCTCCCTTGGGGGAGGGGTCATTGAGGCGAGGGTACTGTCAGGGTTTTTTCCCAGCCTTGTTTCCCATGTGCTAATGGCAGCCATTTTACTTACCTCTCTTGCTGACTCTGGTGCATACTGTGTGATGCTGCTCATTTCCTGCACTTCCTTTTATGGCCAGACTGGTGTACATCATCCGTGTGAGACAGGATGCAGTGTACGAATTGTGATGTCATCACTTATTATTTAAAGGGCCTCTGTTCAGTATGCTTTGCCCTTGCATTGTTTTAAACCTGTTTGTGAGAGCTCCTGTGTATTACCTGGCTGTCTGACGTCCCTCCTGGTTCCTGATCTCCATCTTGCTCCTGACTCGGCTCGTCTGACTATTCATTTTGGCTCCTGACTCGGCTCGTCTGACTACCAGCTCTGGTTTTGATTCCTGGCTTGTTATTTGACTTGTGGACTTTTTATTATTTTTTGCTTTTAATAAAGGTGTGATTATTTTTGCACTTCTCGTCTCAGTCTGATTCCTGGCACCCTGACACTTCCCAGATGTGGCGATCCTCAGTGGTGGTCATCTGTGGCGTCTGCGGCGATCCTTGGCGGCGGCGGTGGTCCTCGGCGGCATGGAGGCTCCTCTTCATCCGATGTCCGTGGTATACTAAATATTGAATGCAAGGTACCAGAATCAATTTGAGGTACCTTGCATTGCTTTTGGCTGAATTTTTCAAAACAGCCAATAGGATAGCTACTAAAATCCTATTGACTGTTCAAATCAGCCAATAAGATTTTAGTAGCTCTAACCCTATTGGCTGCTGAATTTTTCAAAACAGCCAATAGGATTAGAGCTACTGAAATCCTATTGGCTGTTCAAATCAGCCAATAAGATTTCAGTAGCTCTCATCCTATTGGCTGATTTTGAAAATTTCAGCCAATAGGAATTCAAGGTACTCAAATAAATATGGGTTACCATGAATTCAATCTTCAGTGTGCTGCGGACGATCGCATGAAGGGGAACCTCCACACATTCACCGAGGACCGCTGCCAATGACTGCCGCTGAAGATCACCACTTCTGAGAAGACTGCTCAGGACCTCCGCTCTGCACCAACTTTGCTTTGGATGAAGATGATGGACCCGCCTGGATGAAGACCTTCTCCGCCGGACTTCTGAAACCGTTAGTACCTATTTGGGGCTTTAGTGTTAGGTTGTTTTTAAAAATTTTTGGGGGGTTTGTTTTTTTAGATTAGAGTTTTTTGGGGCAAATTGCAAAAGAGCTGAAAGCCCTTTTAAGGACAATGCCCAAACAATGGGTTTAGGTTTATTAGTGTTAGGGTTTTTTTTGGGGGGGGGGGTTGGTGTGTGGGGGGTTTTTACTGTTAGGGGAGGCTTGGTTTATTTGTAATGTAAAAGAGCTGATTTCTTTAGGGCAATGCCCTACAAAAAGCCCTTTTAAGGGCTATTGGTAGCTAGCATAAGCTTAGGGTTTTTTTTATTTTGGGGGGGCTTTTTTTATTTTTATAGGGATTAGGTTTAATTTTTTTATTTTGGATAGTGTTGTTTAGTGATTTTGGGGTTTGAGGATTTAGGGGTTAAAAATTGAATTAGGTAGTTGGGGGCTTTTTCTTAATACTTAATACGGGCGGTTAGTTGTTTTTTTTTAATACTTATTGCGGGCGGTTAATTTTTTTTTTGTAATACTCCGTTTGCCTTCGCTGCATACCGCTGGATTCCAAAAATGGCAGGGTGGTGAAAGAATCCACCTTCGCTGCATAAAGGTGAGTTCTTTTGGCTGTGCGTGCAGCCAACATTTTGTTAGCTGCCTCGCGCTGCCAACATTCCATTCAGGATGCGTACGCAACTGGCGACGGCGACGGACAAACGCAATTATACTATAGATATGTTTATTGCAGTGTCCCTTCTCTTATCAACCTAAGCACTGACAAAACAAACAAAGATGTAAATTAAAACAAATATGTAACAGTATCATCATTACTGTGCAATTGCAATAAAAGGTTATAGTAATCCTACTATAAACAGATTTCTAAACTCTGTTATATTTTATATTTATTCCAGCAACAAAGATTGTATCAGTCAAAACCCCCCCAAAAATTTTAATATAAACAAATAAATTAATATTTCCTCTGATTTCTCTGTTACAGATTCCTTTATTGATTTATATTTTAGAAACTGCAATAAATCACTGACTTTTATTACTGGATATTAATGCTGCACATTAGCAGCAAGAAAGATGCATTCGCTTCAGTGCAGCTCTGCATGGTGCAGATTTTTCTTTAATGGTAAAAGCTAAGGTTAAAAGAACTGTATTTAAAATGTAATACAGCACTGCATAATGAACCATTCAGTTTCCCACCTATTTTTCTTGATGAGAAAGCATGACAAATTCACACTCAACAGGAATTCTAGAGCTTGTCATCTCATTTTATTTCAATGCTACATTACATATCAGTGACTCATCTGTGACTGTTCCCACCTACGGAGTCCTGTTTCATAACTTAAAGCTGAGGTGAGGAGCACACCACAGTACTTGCCAAGTATGTCAGCAAGATGTTGGTGTCAGTTCCTGTGAACTGTGTAAAGCTTTACCAACCATAAGAATGGCATTATGAGCTACCGCACAAATACTTACACAGGAAGTAAAAATAAATAAATAAAAATGCCCAAACAAAATAATATTAGTTGGAATGTGCAGCAGGATAGAGATGCCTGTTGTACACTTGACTGTATTATTTAAAAAATATTTGCTTGTTGGCAAAAATATGATTTAAATGGCTGCGTATGCCTTGATATAAAGGGATATGAAACAGTCTGTATCATTGTTGTAATAAAAAAGCTCTAAGCAGTGGCGTATACTTAATATAAATCATTGCAATATGTGTTATTTATCATTTAAACTTATTTTGTGCAGTGTCCATTACTTCCTGTCACAGCCCTACAAGGAAGCTAGGTTCTCTAGGAAAGCTTAACTAGCATGATGTCATAAAACTTCTAGAGTAACTTGAGCTAGTTTACTATCAAGTGAAACGTAAATAAACAGGGAGTCAGATTTGCCCATGCTCAGAAGAGGTAGAATGCAACCCAAGTTCCCAACATGTCAGCTCTCTTACTTCCCTAGGGGCTACACTGAGAATTTCTAATTGCTCATTTTGCAACAAATCAAATAAGTTGTTTGCTGATTTTCTATACAATGTTTCTTTTTATCTTTCTTTTGATTTAACATATTTATTTTTACTTAGGGCTAGATTACGAGTGTAGTGCTAACTGTAGACCGCAAGCGATATGGAGTATTTGTCAGTTTTTTGTGCAATGGAAATTTTCCTCGTATTATGAGTTGAAAGTAAGCACATTTGCTTGAACACAATCAAATTTAATGCATGTCAGGTTAGCGTTACTTCAGAGTTCTGGTTAATTGATACACAAGAAAAAAGTTGCATAAAAAAGTACATTGTTCTGTATGTGAAGATCATTGCAATGTGACATTTTCATAACTCCTGTCGGGTTAGCGAGCAAGTATAGATGTTGTTTGTTTTTTCTGTCTGTGCGCTCCATTGACTTCTATGAAGAGAAAAAGTTACTTTAAATTTGTAACACGAGCAACGTGTGCAAAAAGCCTCTGTGTACTGTATTTTACGCTTGCGCGGGTGAGCTAAATTGCGCTCCACTTGTAATCTAGCCCTAAATGAGCACTGTTTACTATCCTTTAACCCCTTGGGCTAAACGGGGCACCACTTAAAGTAGATCTACGTCCATACTGCTGGAAGTCCAAGCAGTCTCAAGTCTTGCTGTTCCAGGGCTTCCGTCATCTCCCTTTATATGATAACGGAGCACGCCACTTGTAATATGGATTTGAACATAAAAAACGCCGCAATCTCGCAGTCACGTTTACACTCCTTGCGCTAACTATAGCGCTCCACTTGTAATCTGGCCCTTATTGTTTTCTATATACAGCTGCAACTAACTCCATTTTTCTTTCAATATAGCTGTGTGCTTGCAAGAGAGTGATAGACTTTCTGTGTTGTATTTTGCTTTGTAATTTTCCCTATGGGCTTTGCACTAACGCTGTTCTGGGGTTAACTGCCGGAGTCACTAAAAGCTGTTTAATTGACTATAAACACCCAGGGCTGAGAGTTTTTCAGGGTCATGGGATGTCTACTCAGTCCTGTTTTAGAGTGCAGTCAATTTCTGTGTTTTCTATGTGTCTAGTGAAATCGTAATGTAAGAACACTGGATATTCAAAAAACACACACAAGTACAAGTGTATTTGTTGTTTTATCGTAAAATGGGCTGAACATGGGCATTCCATGTGCGCCTAAGAAATTTTCGCTTAAATCCAAGCGTAGTTATATAAACATTTCTGCCCTCACTGTTTTTTCTCGCCAACTAAAAGGTGACAAGGTTGTTGCAAAATACACAAAATACCCTAATAGAAAAACACATATTAAAATAGATGTGAGTAAGATGCTATACGCAGAAAGCAGTGCAATGTGTTTATTTTTGGATGCAGGATTTAATTTTTAAAGCGCGCCCCCTGCTCACTGCTAAAGTCGCCCTACGAAGTTTCCCTCCATTAGGGGGTGTTGCCCCTTTATTAGGATAATTCATCCAGGGCAGTTCTTGTGAGGGTTGGTGTGAAAAAACATGTCAGAACTGGTGAAGTTTAGATAATTGGCCCCTTGTTTCTATAACATTGTTTATTTTTCCTACATTTTTCAATAGTACATAATTTTTAAGACAATGGCCTCTAGTTATCAACGCGTCTACTTACCTGCCTTTGCCGGCCCAATACGCCAGCCTAAGCTCGCCTACCATAGCCGCGGACCTGAAAAATCTTGCCAAAGTTATCAATAAATTTGTCAAAAAGCCGCGCACCAAGTACGGGGCGATGAGCAGCGGACTGTGATAGTTATCACTCATCTGATCTCGCTGCTCTTTGGCTTTTTTACAGCTTTATTGACAAGCTGTCACTAAGCACCCACACTAACTACACTGTTCTACCCCCTATACCGGCGTCCCCGGAGCCCCCCGCAACTAAATAAAGTTATTAACCCCTAAAACGCCGCTCCCGGACGCCGCCGCCTACATTATACCTAATAAACCCTATCCTACCCCCCCCTATACCGCCGCCACCTATAATAAAGTTATTAACCCCTATCCTGCGGATCCCGGACCTCGCCGCAACTAATTAAATAGTTTAACCCCTAAACCGCCGCTCCCGGACCCCGCCGCAACCTATATTAAACTTTTTAACCCCTAATCTGCCCCCCCTACACCGTCGCCACCTATAATAAATTTATTAACCCCTATCCTGCCCCCCCTACACCGCTGCCACTATAATAAAATTATTAACCCCTAAACCTAAGTCTAACACTAACCCTAACACCCCCTAACTTAAATATTAATTAAATAAATCTAAATAATATTTCTCTTATTAACTAAATTTATCCTATTTAAAACTAAATACTTACCTTTAAAATAAACCCTAATATAGCTATAATATAAATAATAATTATATTGTAGCTATCTTAGGATTTATTTTTATTTTACAGGCAACTTTCAAATTTTTTTTTTAACTAGGTACAATAGCTATTAAATATTTATTAACTATTTAATAGCTACCTAGTTAAAATAAAGAGAAATTTACCTGTAAAATAAAAACTAACCTAAGTTACAATTACACCTAACACTACACTATAATTAAATAAATTATTCCTATTTAAAACTAAATACTTACCTGTAAAATAAACCCTAACGGCTAGATTTAGAGTTTGGCGTTAGCCGTCAAAACCAGCGTTAGAGGCTCCTAATGCTGGTTTTGGGCTACCGCTGGTATTTAGAGTCAGTCAGGAAAGGGTGTAACGCTCACTTTACAGCCGCGACTTTTCCATACCGCAGATCCCCCTACGCCATTTGCGTATCCTATCTTTTCAATGGGATCTTTCTAACGCCGGTATTTAGAGTCGTGGCTGAAGTGAGCGTTAGAAATCTAACGACAAAACTCCAGCCGCAGAAAAAAGTCAGTAGTTAAGAGCTTTCTGGGCTAACGCCGGTTTATAAAGCTCTTAACTACACCCATAAACTACCTACGTACCCCTAAACCGAGGTCCCCCCACATCGCCGCCACTCTATTAAAATGTTTTAACCCCTAATCTGCCGCTCCATACACCACTGCAACCTACGTTATCCCTATGAACCTCTAATCTGCTGCCCCTAACACCGCAGACCCCTATATTATATTTATTAACCCCTAATCTGCCGCCCCCAACGTCGCCTCCACTTACCTACAATTATTAACCCCTAATCTGCCGACCGGACCTCACCCCTACTATAATAAATGTATTAACCCCTAATCCGCTTCACTCCCGCCTCAATAACCCTATAATAAATAGTATTAACCCCTAATCTGCCCTCCCTAACATCGCCGACACCTAACTTCAAGTATTAACCCCTAATCTGCCGACCGGACCTCACCGCTACTATAATACATTTATTAACCCCAAAAGCTAAATCTAACCTTAACCCTAACACCCCCCTAAGTTAAATATAATTTAAATCTAACGAAATAAATTAACTCTTAATAAATAAATTATTCCTATTTAAAGCTAAATACTTACCTGTAAAATAAACCCTAATATAGCTACAATATAAATTATAATTATATTGTAGCTATTTTAGGATTAATATTTATTTTACAGGCAACTTTGTATTTATTTTAACCAGGTACAATAGCTATTAAATAGTTAATAACTATTTAATAGTTACCTAGTTAAAATAATTACAAAATTACCTGTAAAATAAATCCTAACCTAAGTTACAATTAAACCTAACACTACACTATCAATAAATTAATTAAATACAATACCTACAAATAACTAAAGTACAAAAAATAAAAAAGAACTAAGTTACAAAAAATAACAAAATATTTGCAAACATTAGAAAAATATTAAAACAATTTTAAACTAATTACACCTACTCTAAGCCCCCTAATAAAATAACAAAGACCCCCAAAATAAAAAAAATGCCCTACCCTATTCTAAATTAAAAAAGTTCAAAGCTCTTTTACCTTACCAGCCCTGGAAAGGGCCTTTTGCGGGGCATGCCCCAAAGAATTCAGCTCTTTTGCCTGTAAAAAAAACATACAATACCCCCCCAACACTACAACCCACCACCCACATACCCCTAATCTAACCCAAACCCCCCTTAAATAAACCTAACACTAAGCCCCTGAAGATCTTCCTACCTTATCTTCACCACACCGGGTATCAGCGATTGGTCCAGGCTCCGATGTCTTGATCCAAGCCCAAGCGGGGGGTTGAAGAGGTCCATGATCCGGCTGAAGTCTTCTATCAAGCGGCATCTTCAATCTTCTTTCTTCCGGATCCATGTTCATCCCGCCGACGCGGAACATCCATCTTCACCGACGACTTCCCGGCGAATGACGGTTCCTTTAAGGGACGTCATCCAAGATGGCGTCCCTCGAATTCCGATTGGCTGATAGGATTCTATCAGCCAATCGGAATTAAGGTAGGAAAAATCTGATTGGCTGATGGAATCAGCCAATCAGATTCAAGTTCAATCCGATTGGCTGATCCAATCAGCCAATCAGATTGAGCTTGCATTCTATTGGCTGATCGGAACAGCGAATCAGCCAATCAGATTGAGCTCGCATTCTATTGGCTGATCGGAACAGCCCTTTTAAGGGCTATTTGTAATTTAGTATAGGGTAGGGAATTTTATTATTTTGGGGGGCTTTTTTATTTTATTAGGGGGATAAGAGAAGGTGTAATTAGTTTAAAATTCTTGTAATTTTTTTTATTTTGTGTAATTTAGTGTTTGTTTGTTTTTGTACTTTAGTTAGTCTTATTTAATTGTAGTTAATTTATTTAATTATTTTAATTATAGTATAGTGTTAGGTGTAATTGCAACTTAGGTTAGGTTTTATTTTACAGGTAAATTTGTCTTTATTTTAATTTAGGTAGTTATTAAATAGTTAATAACTATTTAATAACTATTGTACCTAGTTAAAATAAATACAAAGTTGCCTGTAAAATAAAAATAAATCCTAAAATAGCTACAATGTAATTATTAATTATATTGTAGCTATCTTAGGGTTTATTTTATAGGTAAGTATTTAGTTTTAAATATGAATATATGAATAATTTAGTTAATAATAGTAATATTTATTTAGATCTATTTAAATTATATTTAAGTTAGGGGGTGTTAGGGTTAGAGTTAGACTTAGGTTTAGGGGTTAATAACTTTATTATAGTGGCGGCGGTTTAGGGGGGGTAGGATAGGGGTTAATATGTATAATGTAAGTGGCGGCGGGCTCCGGGAGCGTCAGTTTACGGGTTAAACATTTTATTTAGTTGGGGCGGGCTCCGGGAGTGGTGGTTTAGGGGTTAAACAATTTATTTAGTTGTGGCGGGGTCTGGGATCGGCAGGATAGGGCTTAATAACTTTATGTAAGTGGAGGCAGTGTAGGGGGCGGCAGATTAGGGGTTAATAGGTATAATGTAGGTGGCGACAGGGTCCAGGAGCAGCGGTTTAGGGGTTAATAAGTTTATTTAGTGACAATATAGCAAGAAAGCTGCGAATAAGCCGAAGAGCAGCGAGATCGATGACTGTTAGTTAACAACAGTCCGCTGCTCATCACACCGTATTTGGTGCGTGGCTTTTTGTCAGCTTTCTTGATAAATTTGGTGAACGTATTCAGGTCCGCGGGGGCGATGTTAGGCGATCTTAGGCGAACATATTGGGGCCGTCGAATGCAGGTAAGTAGACAGCTTGATAAATAGAGGCCATTGTCTTGGATGTCAACCATTTTTACACATGGAGAATCTCTTTGGGAAAATCACCCATATGATGCATGCACATCAATGGCTTTGGTGATCATAAACCTTCCGACCACGCGTTTAATACTTTGGGCTTGAGAATTGTTCTGGACTCCTTCACTGCATATGGGCAGTGGATCCAGGGCCGCCACTAGAAATTTTGGGGCCCCTGACTTAACCATTGATCAGGGCCCCCCCATTTGACATGTGCAATTTTTGACCAAGTGACTAAAACATATATGCACTTTATTCTTAAGTGTCTATTTAAACTTGGAAATGTTGTAAAGGTAGTAACATACAGACACACTCATACACTGAAACACACACTCACACATAAGGATTCACATATAGACACTCTAGCAGACATGCAAAGAAACACACTCAGCACTTGTTTACATTGACCTGACAAGTAATGAGGTAGACTACAGTTTTATAAAAAAAGGAGATTTAGAAAACAAAATATGGAGTTCTGGTTATCTTTTTGTAAAGGAAGATGCCAACTAAATGACAACAGCATGCAGTGGCTGAAAAGAAGGTTCCTGAACTGTCTAAACAATAATTTAAAGGTTAAATGGTGGATTAGGTGACTTCCGGAAAGGTCTCATTAGTCTCAAAGTCTGTAGAAAGATGTGAATAATCAGTAGTAAGGTAAAATGTCCTAAAAAGGAACAGACAATGGACACACACACAAACTCAAACTTGCATATACACCCAAGGAAACACCGACAGAGACAGCCTCAGAAAACACACAAAGATATACACACACAGAGACACCCACAGAAAACACACAAAGACATACACACACAGAGAGACAACTACATAAAACACAGAAATACGGGGGGGCGGAGCCAGCCATCGTCAAACATGGCTGCAAAAAGCTAAAGCTCCGATTCCACAAGCTCTTCCTGAGCAAATAACTACTCCATAACCGGTGTAAAAGGGTCCCAAACAACAGAACCGGACACCGGAAAATCACAAGGCACCACAAGGCTGGTCTGGGAGACGCTGCTCGCTCAGAAAGAAAACTGACAAGCAGAGAAAATGCGTGACACGTCTACCGACTAGGCCCAAATGCGCAGCTCAAACAGTGCATCTGCAAGCCCGGATCGTCACCTGTCAACAAATAAGGTAACTTCATTGCCACAAAACATGAACTGAAGCCCCTAAGATGCCCGGTACCCTTGCTCAATACACCTAACAGCAGATTGATAACATCTCCTTACCTGAGACGACGAAAAGGGCTATCCGGCATCAATCCCTCTAAGGCATCCATGCCAAGACGGATAACTAAGCTAACACAGACTCGATAAATGGCTTAATTCCTTTTATTGTGCAAATAAGCACCACAACACCAGACCGGCCCCTACATCTGGACACTTAATATTTACTTAACGCTGCAGCACGGATACAAATAAGTGCAAACAAAAGCAAATATACCTCTTTAACAAGGCCACAGCACAGGCTTATCACTAA
Organism: Bombina bombina; assembly: GCF_027579735.1. NCBI lineage: Eukaryota > Metazoa > Chordata > Amphibia > Anura > Bombinatoridae > Bombina > Bombina bombina. The sequence goes on from NC_069503.1 coordinate 1,009,611,358, forward strand.
AACCCTCTCATACTTACATCCTTCAGAGCAGGCCACAACCGTCTGTGCAAACGGATATATAATGGCTGCAAGAAGACTACCTAAACAAGACAAGAATGCAAAACCACACACAACAACATCGGCAAAACTCAATAATTTTTTTAGAGTACTTGAGGAGCCTGAATTAGAGTCACCTACATCCCAAGACTCAGCAGAGATGCTGCCAGTCTCAGACCCAAGCACACAAGACATGGCACCAGGAGCCCCTCTCACAAGGGCAGACATTGACAATCTCCCCACAAAAGCAGATTTCGCCATACTCATCTCTCAAGTGGGTAAAATGATAAAAGATGGTCTCAAAGAAGTACAAAAAGACATCTCTGAATTAGGTGAGAGGGTTTTTCATATTGAAGAAGACATAGACCACATACAAACTGACTCAGATACACGAAACAGAACAGTGGAAGTCCACGATTCACTAATACAGCAAATGCAGCTCCAACTAGAGGACCTAGACAACCGAGGACGCCGCAATAACCTTAGAATAAGAGGAATACCTGAAAAAATAAATACACCCCAAATTCCACAATACCTGCGGAACCTCTTTCAGTTCCTCCTGAAAAGCACAGACCCGCTTAATATGCCCATAGAAAGAGCCCACAGGGCCTTGAGACCCAAACCACCGGAAGATAAACCTCCCAGAGACATCATACTGAAAATGCAGCTTTTCACAGACAAAGAAAAGATCATGGAAGCCTCAAGGAAAATGCACCAAATTACCTTTGAAGGAGATAAAATCCAGATATATGCTGACTTGAGCAGTATCACTTTAAACAAGAGAAGAGAGGCAAGGTATTTAACACAGCATCTGCAAGAACTGAAAATCCCATATAGGTGGGGATTCCCATTTAGCATAAAAGTCCTCCAAGGCTCCCAATTAGCAATATATAGATCACCTGAGGACTTGGAGAGCTTTTGCAAACAACTAAACATTCATCAACCCACCTTGCCACCCCTAGACGAGGACCCTCCACTGAAGGAAACAAGATCTACTAATGACCCCAAGCTGCAGAGAAGCACATGGAACAGAGTTGGAAGGAAAAGACCACAACAATTCTCTAACTCTCTGGACCCTGAACTGAGTCTTACCTGAGACTATAAACAATGCCAAAAGACTTGTCAGTTAACCTAGCACTGTTTCCTTCTTTTTATTTTTTTACCCTTCTCTTATTAGACTAGAGGTAGAATCAGCCCGGTCTGCTACATCAAACTGACCAGGTTTAGCCATATACCCGCCTGGATACGTGAGTATCATTAATTGAACTGTGTTGTCTGTGTACACAATATACAGTATTACCGTAAATGTATAATCCACCACACCAGTAACCATAACCCAAATACAGGAAGTAGCTGATACACTCATGTTCATGCATAATTATGAATGGAGTAGTATCCCCCTTGTTCTGATATATTGTATATGTATTTATGCAATGACTTTGTGTTTGTTTCTATTTGTTGTTTCAAAGTTCATTATTGTTAAGTTTGTTTACACTGGAACCATGACTGTACAAAACGTCACATATAGCATCTTGTTGCAAGGACCGAAGGTGATCAAGCACCTAACATCCCATAACACACCCATTCTAGCAACACCTAAGCTTACAATTACTAATCACCAGACACAGCTTACATACCCCTACAGATGGCTGTGAAACGCCTCAATATATTGACACAAAACGCTAAAGGGCTAAACTCCCAATCAAAACGATCGATAGCACTTAATTGGTTTTCAAAACATAGAAGTGAGATAATTTTCATCCAAGAAACCCACTTCAAACATAATGAGGAACCCAAGTTCACAACTAAACACTACCCTTCATGTCATCTCTGCTCACACACCCACAAAAAAAGAAATGGGGTAGGGATCCTCCTCCACAAATCAATCCATATCCACAACATCTCCACGTTTACAGACCCAGAAGGTAGATATCTGATATTAGTGGGAGAACTTTATAACAAACCAATCACCCTAGCAAATGCATATTCCCCCAATACAGGTCAGGCAAAAAATTTTAAGAAAATCACAGGGAAACTGCTAGAAGTGGCCAAAGGCACCATCATTTTAGCGGGTGACTTCAATATAGCTCTTAACCCCAATCTCGACTGTTCTACTTCCAAAAGCTCGCAGACTCACAACACAATTAAAGCGGTTACACATAGCCTTAGAACCATCTCATTACTAGACGCTTGGAGAATTCAACATCCGACACAAAAAACATTTACCTTCTACTCTAACCCCAAGAAAACATACTCTAGACTGGACTACATTTGCATAGATCAAATAGGGTTGTCCCTGGTCAGAGATACTGATATAATACCAACTTCATGGTCAGACCATTCGGGTGTAACCATGTCATTAGAGTGGCCAGACAAGCCGATAACAGACTTCTGCTGGAGACTTGATGACACTCTCTTACTTCAGCCCCAAATAATAGAAAAAACGACTAAAACATTATCTGAGTACTTCCAATTCAACGTAACACCTCAGACGTCCCCAAGAATAATCTGGAAAGCTCATAAAGCAGTAGTGAGAGGGGAACTTATTAAACAAAAAGCTATACTCATAAAAACTTACAATAGGGAATATGAACAATTATCAAAACAACTCAGGGCAGCAGAACATGCCCACATGAATACACCCAGCTCAACAGACACCCTCGCAACCCTAACCACTGCCAGAACCAATTTAAACAACCTTCTAACTAGGGAAATGCACAGAAAAGCTTATTACTTAAAGAAACTATATTTTACGGATGGGAATAGAGCAGGTCCACTACTATCTAGGGCTTTAAAAAAGAAGCAACTATCCCACTTCATCCATAAAATGCTAGACATAGACGGAAGAGAACAGTATGACTGTAAAGAGATAGCCAACACTTTTAGTAATTACTATACTACCTTGTATAACATATCCCCCCTAGGTAACTCACAACCCACTGCACCTATAGAAGAGTACCTAGAACAAGCTCAGTTACCAACCCTAACAGATTCACAAGCTAAGACCCTAGAGCAGGCAATCTCAGAGCAGGAGGTCGTCGCAGCGATCAAAAAAATCCCCACCCGTAAGTGCCCAGGCCCAGATGGCTTAACAAATGGCTATTATAAACAATTCCAACAAATTCTAGTGCCCCACTTGACTAAATTATTCAACTCATTAGACGAAGAAGGTCATTTATCACAACAACTTCTAGAAGCCCATATCACAGTAATCCACAAAGATGGTAGACCCCAGTCAAGCCCCAGCAGTTACCGCCCGATCTCCTTGTTAAACGGGGATATCAAAATATATGCGAAAGTCCTAGCAAGTAGGATCAACTCGGTTTTACCGGAAATAGTCCACCTGGATCAAACAGGTTTTGTCCCGCTCAGGGAGGCCAGGGACAACACCATTAGAACCATACATTTAATTGACTATGCCAAGTCACACAACATACCCATGTTCCTGGTCTCCACTGATGCGGAGAAGGCCTTCGATAGAGTGGCCTGGCCTTTCCTTAGAAGCACTCTCCTTCACTTTGGCTTTAGAGACAACATGATTAATAGAATTTTCCAACTTTATTCCAGTCCCACAGCGAGAGTTAAGGTAAATGGAGTATTATCTGACAGCTTTAGTATTACAAATGGAACAAGACAGGGATGCCCTCTTTCCCCAATCTTGTTCGTGTTAACCATGGAGGCCTTAGCATCCCACATTAGAATGAACCCAAACATTTCAGGAGTACCCATAGGCCCTAATCACTACAAACTATCAATGTTTGCCGACGATGTTCTACTCACACTAACATCCCCCACTCGCTCTATCCCAGCCCTGTTGAAAGAATTTGAGACATTTGGTAACCTGTCCAACTTCCTGATCAATGGTCAGAAATCCGAAATTCTAAATGTTTCCCTTCCACGTAAAGAACTCCATCTAATTGAGAAACTATGCCCTTACAAAATAAATAACTCACAATTGAAATACTTAGGAGCTCTTATAACCCCCAAAATACAACAACTGTTTGACGCAAACTATAAACCCTTACATAACCATGTCCAACACACCCTACAAAACTGGAAAGACAAACCACTGTCATGGTGGGGCAGAATTCAAGCCATAAAAATGTCAATCCTACCCAAGATACTGTATATACTAGAAACAATACCTATAACTCTCCCGAAACCCTACCTACACAGACTTCAACAATGTATTAACATGTTCATTTGGGGTCGACAAAAGCCCCGTATAAACGCAGCCACATTATACCACTCCCTGAGGGAGGGAGGTTTAGGAGTCCCCCAAATAGAAACATATTACCATTCAGTGGCCCTTCAACATATCTTAGATTGGCACAATAAGAGTGGAATTAAAGCCTGGGTATCCATGGACTCCCAGATATTAAGAACACCTAGACCAGGCTCACTCTGCTGGATCCCTAATAACATTCGAACCACCCCATGTTCAACGTCCCCCCTCTATAGACACATCCTAGAAACCTGGGACCAACTAGTGCAGAGGTACCCAAAACTGTCCACACCACAATCACCCTTAACCCCAATTTCCCCGAACATGGAACTTTCAGGAGGATACACCCCACTGAAAAACGCCAAGGCCCCATGGGAACTCCCTGAAACAGCACCCATATTTACTCTACTAGAAAATCGAAAGCTCAAACCCAGAGACAGCTTAACGACCATATTAAGAGGCGCATTCACCTCATGGCTGAAACATTCTCAATTACAACATTACCTCCACAACAATCATACAAGAGAAGACCTGATAAGACCCCCTACTCCCTTCGAGCAATTATGTCTCTCAGAGATTCCCTTTAAAGGAACTATGTCAAGAGCCAAGAAAGCCCTTGAGACCGCAAAACAACAAACCCCACCACAATTCACAGTACAGTGGCACAGAGACTTAAACATCCAAATAGAAGACAAAGACTGGCAGATAATCTACCACAACACACGTAAATCATCCACCTCTGCAAAACTCATTGAGATGAACTTCAAAGTCCTCATGCGTTGGTATTTGACACCACAAAGGTTACACAAAATATACCCTTCCTCAACAGCGCAGTGCTGGAGGGGATGCGGAGAAGTAGGTACCATGGCTCATATTTGGTGGCAATGCCCAAAACTACACAGATTCTGGAGCACAATAGAAGAGACACTACAAACCACATTAGGGGAAACATTCACACTCACTCCAGAAATAGTGTTACTAAACCAAAATCCAGATCTACACTGCAAATTGCGCGCTACACTGACCAGGATATGCATAAATAGCGCGAAATTACTGATCGCTCAACAGTGGAAGTCTGTATCAACACCAACAGTTTCACAGTGGCTATCTAAGGTTTCTGAAATCATTCAGCTAGAGCAGTATGGGTATTATAAAAGGAACCAACTAAATACATTTCTAGAAGTCAAATTCTATTGGGAGACACTTCTTAACACAATAAAAAGGCCCTCCTTGACTTGATGACCTTGCCTATAAACATACAAAACTAGAACACACTATGAGTATACATTAAATTCTTCCAGTGATTTTCATTTTCATTTTATTCCTGTTGTTATTGTTGTTGTCACGTTTGACATAAATGTTATCCATTTATAGATTGTTAATTTCAATTCTGAGTACAATGTACTAGTCATCCCCCCCCCCCTCTTCTCCACCCCCCTCCCCTATTGTACGCATTCCCTTTGCCCGCCCCCCCCCGAGAATATACAAGGGAGACTCAACAACTAAAGGACTATTTAATGCCAATAATCTAAATGTATTACACCATGTACCACCCTTGTGCTATAACCATTGTACTTGTCAATTTATTATTTGAAAACACCAATAAAAATCATTCTTAAAAAAAAAAAAAAAACACAGAAATACATACTGTACATACACACACCCTCACTGAGACATCCACAGAATACACATACCCTCACAGAGACATCCACAGAAAACACATACATACATACACACACACACACTCACAGAGACATCCACAGAAAACACAAAAATACACACCCACCCTCACAGAGGCATCCAGAGAAAATACACAAAGACAAACATATAAACACCCTAACAGAGACACCCATAGAAAAAGCTCAAAGGCATATGCACACACCCTCACAGACATCCACAGAAAATGCACAAAGACATACACACCCACCCTCACAGAGAGACCCACAGAGAAAAAAATACATAAAAACCAAAGCACAAACCAAAGCACAAAGACATAAACACAGAAACCCACAGGAACACTCACAGGAGAGAACATTTATACACCTTGCATCCCCTAAATCAACAGTGTGTGTAACATGCATGATAAAAAAATGCATTTTTAAAGAATCATAATTGTAATTGTGCGAATAAAAATAATTCTGTGAATTCAAAATTGAACATTAACGATCTGGGTAGATTGCTAGATGAAGACAAGTACTTTTAAAAGCTTGACATATGTTTGTTTGTTTTCCCCCCATTTTCCCCAACCAAACCACCACTTCAAATATAGTGTACAAATGTTCCCATCTGTCAGCTGTACTTATGGATTTTGAAAATGCTGTACTCTATATGGTCTTGGTGGAACCATAAGCTGTGGTACTCATATCCTATCTAAGCTAATTTCATTTATAACTCTTTATTTCATATTCTATATTTTATAAATACACATCATAAACTTAAAGAAATAATGATTTGGAGATAGATTTATTATTTTATTTTATATCTAAATGTATTATCTATGAAGAACATATTTAATGTGTAATTCTTCTTTGAAATAGTATATTTTAGTCTAATCATGATTTTATAACTCCACACTCATACCATTAGATCTGGTTAAATACAGGATTTAGGCTTGTTGGTATGTATTTCAAAATTAAGTCAGCTGTAGTTTAAACTGAACAGTTTTAAGTTAACCTCTCATTTTAAACACTGAGCAATCTTAGTCTGAGAGTATAACATTTTATGCATATGTAAAAATCTTATATAAAATGCCTCCTTGCATCTGGAAAGTCCTTGCATAAAGGGGAAGTACACTGGAATGTAATATATATATATATATATATATATATATATATATATATATATATATATATATATATATATATATATATATATGAAACATAGAAGACTCAGGCACATTCCGGGTAAAAGGGCAAAAAAGAGCTTTATTATACAAATATAAAAGCAGGCAATAGCATAGTCCAATGTATCCACACTGACACAGCTATAAGTACTATCACACAGTGAATAAGGACTGCTGGAATCCTGTGGCAGACATGTTTCGTGCTAGGATAGCACTTGTTCACTGCTTACAGGATACCCAGACTCCTCTCTTCCTTAAATAGGGATTTTCTTAAAGGTGTATATACCCCATTAATTATGTCCTTATTACTAAAATATTTATACATACTGATCAACTGTTATTTGGCTCATTTATATCATTCTCAAATTTTTCATATATTGATTAATGTTAATACATACTGTTGCAATTATTTTTATATTTATATCTGCTACATAGCTGTAAATATATAAAAAACAAAGATCCTTAGTTTTTCTACTAAATATGACATACATTAGATCTCCATTTATATCCCCCATTTGTCTCAATAGGTATCCAATGTTCACATATATATATAATGAACAACCTTAGGGAATGTAAAAAAAAAAAAACCCAATCAACGTTGTATATATTTAAACACATAGATCAATATCCCTCCTGAAGTTTAAACCATAAGGGATAGAGGTATTTGCTGTAAAAATCCAAAAAACCTCTCTAAGATCTAATTTCTCCTCTCTGTCTCTACCTCTCCTCCATTGAGGGACATGATCTATAGCCTGAACAGACAATAGGTGGACATCAGAATTGTGGTTATTCCTAAAATGTCGGGCAATTGGGGTATCAGAGTCAGGATCCTCAATGGATCGTAGATGCGCTAGGAACCTGTCCTTAAGGGACCTTTTGGTTTTTCCAATATATTGCTTTTCGCACCCCCTACAGGTTAACAAGTAAACTACATGTGTTGTATTACAGTTAATGTAAAAGTTTATCTTGTGTATTTTTTCTGTTGTGGTGGAAACAAATGTGTCACCCTCTATTACATAGTTGCAGTTCTTGCAGATTTTTTTCCTGCACTTATAGAAACCTTTTCGTTGTTTTAACCAACAGGCATTACCTGACCTTTTCGTGCAATCTGATGGTGACACATGGTTTCCAATTGTTTTCCCTTTTCTAGAAATGTAATCACAACCATTCTTTACAATATCCCTTAGTCCCGGGTCAATTTCTAATATGTGAATATTCCGTTTTATGATATTACATATTTCAGTATACTCCATACTATATGTTGTAATAAATTTTGGTTTATGTTTTATATCAGTGTTATGATGTCTCTTGTATTTATCATTATTTATCAATAATGTTTCTCTAGGTATTGCATCTACCTCATTTCTAGCCTTATTAAGGATATTAATATCATACCCTCTATTCATCAATCTTTCTGTTATGATGTCAGCTTGTTTGTTGTAATCTATAGTCTTTGAACAATTTCGTTTGGCCCGAATATATTGTCCCTTCGGTATACCTCGTATTGTATGTCGTGGATGACTTGAATTAAATTCAAGAATAGTGTTTCCTGACGTTGGCTTCCTATATAGACTTGTCTCAATTGAATCTAATGTATCACTTATTGAAATATTGATATCCAAGAAGCAGATTTGACTTTTGTTTTGCTCTCCTATAAATTTAATACCACATTGGTTGACGTTTAAATAATCACAAAATCTCTCCACTTCTTGTTCATCACCATCAATAATGAAAATCAAATCATCAATGAACCTAGCGTTAAGAACAATATTGTCTTTGAGGGGGTTCCCATCTCCAAAGACGTGGAACCGCTCCCACCAACCCATAAAGAGATTGGCGTAACAGGGTGCAAACTTTGCCCCCATGGCGGTTCCACGTCTCTGGAGATAGAAATCTCCTCCAAACATAAAAAAATTATGTGTTAATAGATATTCAACTGAATACATAATGAATTGTTTGGTGCATTCGTCATAGTTACTCTGACTCTCGAAGTATATTCCATCGCTTTTAAACCTTCTTGGTGGGTTATAGATGTATATAAGGAAGCCACATCCACTACCAGAAATCTATAGCTCGGTTTCCATTTGATTTTGTTTAGTTTTAACAATAGATCAGTGGTGTCTTTAATATAACTGGGTAAATTATTGACTATTGGTTGTAGGTACGTGTCCATAAGGTCTGACAAGGGTTCATTAAGTGAATTAATCCCCGCTATGATGGGACGTCCCGGGGGATTTACCATGCTTTTGTGAAGCTTCGGGAAATAGTGAAATATGGGAGTAGTAGTGTTCTCAGGTATTAAAGATTCCTCAATTGCTTTTGATATCACATTATTGTATCTTGCCCTTTTTACAATTTCAGTCAGTTTTTCCCTGTATTGTATACTAGGATTTTCTTTTAGCCTACCATATAACTCACTGTCTTGTAGTTGTCGTTTAGCTTCAGCTATATAGGCAGATCTATTTAGCACTACGACATTTCCCCCCTTGTCCGAGGGACGTACAACAATTCTGTCATCATTAGAAATTTTATTCAATGCATCTTTTTCTTTAAGTGTCAAATTGTATTTACATTTTTTATGTTTTTCACTTAGCTCCCTAAGTTGCCCTTCTACTACCTTTTGAAAAGTCTCCACTGGGTTTGTTCTTGAATTTACTGGATAAAAATTACTCTTTTTCCTAAATTTAGAGAAATCTAGATCCCTCTCCTTTACCAAGTTTTTTTCTGTTCCTACATCTAGTAATTCTTGTAGATCTATCACTGAGCATTCTTCAGAAAATGTTAGACTCTCCCCAGTGGCTGTACTATTTGAGGTTTCTGTCTTTTCCTGTACCTCCACAGCATTAGCAAAATGCTTTCGCAATATTATTTTTCTAACAAATCTGTTTACATCCAACACAGTGTTGAATAGATTAAAATGCTGTGCAGGTACAAAATTAAGACCCTTTGACAATACCTTTTTCTCACTACCTGTCAATAACACATCAGATAAATTTATTACATCATTGTTATTTATAGATATTTCTTCTTGTGAGTTTCTGATCTTGTTACATAAACTCGTTGTTGTGCTTTCTTCTTCTTGTCTTGTTTCCTGATTTCCATTGGTTCCCTCTGTACCATGTTTTCTCCTTTTCCCCCTTTTTCCTCGGTGTGTTTTTTTCTTCCTGGATTCAGAGTCTTTGACTGTCCGTTTTTTGACTGTGTTTCTTTTGGTCCTTCAAAGGAAGCCTGTAGTACTGTGGGTTCATCATCCTGTGTATTAGATTCTCCATCTGATGACTCTACTTCATATTCTGTATCAGAAAATGTGACATGTTTGGTCTTCTTGTTTCGGTTCTTAAACCATCTCCTACCACCTTTTTTTGATTCCCTTCCAAAGTTGTCAGTGTTGTCCCATCTGTATACATTATGATGGTCATAATCATATTTGTCACGGTTCATTTTTCTTGACTTGAACTCCCATAATTCTTGGCGGAATGCTATCATACTTTTCTCAAATTTCTTGTCATAAAGTTTAAATTCTGGATCTCTTTGCATAGATTTTAACTTTTCCTGTATGACTTTCATTTCTTCTAGCAATTCCTTCCTCTGTTTCTGTTTAAATTCTATCAGGAGTTCAATTAGTGCAAAGGAGCAATTATCTAGGATGATGTTCCATTTATTAATGAATTCCACATCCACAACCCTAAATGAGGGGAATTTTTGTACTCGTAGCCCCCTTGGTATCCTCTTGTTATGTTTATAAATTAGAAAAGATTTTACATCTAACTCCAATTTTATATCCCTCTTCCTCAGGGAATCTATATCAAAGAAGAGACTGTCAATCGTATGTACAATCTCTTCCTCTGTGTCATATATGGGCAATTCATCTCCAAATTCTGTGAGTACATAGGATTCTTCCTCACTCATATCCATTTTTGGTAACGTTAGGGTTAATTTTAATTAAGAACACTTGTCAACCAGTACAGTCAAAGTTAATCCGTCCCGGAGTTAAAGTCAGTTAATTAGTATCATGTGTAGTATATATATCACTCTTAAGGACAATTGTAAATGCAACAAATGTTCCGCAAATTATATATAGCCAATGTCCACAATTGAACAACTGTAGTGATAGTTAGCTGTGTCAGTAAATCATTTCAAAGAAAAACTTTTATGTGCTTGTAAATGCGTGCCTTAGCTAATGCTTATAAATTACTCCATTGCATTGTCATCACAAACATGTAATCCTCCAGTATATTCACCGGTACTATGTAAAATGTTTGTACCGGGATTCACTTACCCCGCTCCTCTTCAGCCGTTTGTTCCTCTCTAGTGCGTGTTGTCCCAGTGTGAGGCTTCCGGTAGGCTGCGTGTGCTGTTTGACGATATTCTGTTCCACACTCCACACAGTTTGCAGCGTCGCGCTCTGCCTTACCCTCCACACACGCTGATACGGCACTATGGAGCTCCAAGGGGGGGATGACGTCACCTTGATATCCCGGATGTGCTACTGAGAAAGCACTGCTCGTCTTTCAGTGCCAATAATTGTATATGAAACATAGAAGACTCAGGCACATTCCGGGTAAAAGGGCAAAAAAGAGCTTTATTATACAAATATAAAAGCAGGCAATAGCATAGTCCAATGTATCCACACTGACACAGCTATAAGTACTATCACACAGTGAATAAGGACTGCTGGAATCCTGTGGCAGACATGTTTCGTGCTAGGATAGCACTTGTTCACTGCTTACAGGATACCCAGACTCCTCTCTTCCTTAAATAGGGATTTTCTTAAAGGTGTATATACCCCATTAATTATGTCCTTATTACTAAAATATTTATACATGCTGATCAACTGTTATTTGGCTCATTATCTAGTTATATCATTCTCAAATTTCTCATATATTGATTAATGTTAATACATACTGTTGCAATTATTTTTATATTTATATCTGCTACATAGCTGTAAATATATATATGTATATGTATATATATATATATATATATATATATATATATATATATATATATATATATATATATATATATATATATATATATATATATATATATAAATAAATAAATAAATGCATATCTGCCAAAAGGGCACCTACCATTTGTGTATTGAGGAGGAAACATTTCTGCATGGTTTTAAATATAGAATTTCTACAGCATTGTCAAATAATCATAAATACACTGCTGCTAAAAAAACGTTTTTTTTATGGACCCCTGGCCCCACCATACAACTACTACCACACTGAAGTTACAATCCAAAATTGCACAAAGAAATAAAAAACATTTGCTAAGTAAGTCCTACCTCCTCTGCAAATGAAAGTGATCTGCCATCTTACCCAGGCACACACTGTACAAACAAAGTGCCAAGTCTGTCTCACACTGTGCATAGTGGCTTCGTGCACACTCAGAAATCCTCTCAAATGCTAATACTTTACTCCTTGTAATAACATTTCCCATGCTCAATTAGCACGCTGCTGTAGTACCCACTGGTGGATACCAAAATTAAAAAAAAAAATTTTTTTTTTTTTTTTTTTTAGTTCTTGCCTCATGGGGCCCCCCTGGCCCATTGGGCTCCTGACAGGAGTCACCCTTGTCACCCCCTGATGGCGGCCCTTAGTGGATCTATTTGTCCGATGACCCGTATGCATCATTACACACTCCAAAGAGTGTGTAATGCCCTCCCCTTAACTCGTGCGACCGTCAATCACTGAGAGCAAGCAAGCTCTCAGTGATTTCTCTTCGCCACCTCTGAGTGTAAGAAGCAACAGTCTAATAACCACTGCTTCTTACATTGCAGGAAGCAGGCTCGCATGGCAATTTTTGACATGTTTGTCAATATTCCAAGAAAATATAGAATAATTCTGTTATTTTGCACATGTGCAATACACTCTGAAATGGGCACAGACAATATTTTAGATGTATGTATCAATATATGGGGGCCGAATTATCATAGTATGAGCGGATCATGTCCACTGCACATTGATATTGGTATTTATCATTGCACAAGCATTTATTGCGAAATGCTTGTGCAATACCACCCCCTGCACATTCACGGACAATTGGCCGCTAGCAGGGGGTGTCAATTAACCCGATCATATCCGATTGGGTTGATTGCTGTCCGCCGCCTCAGAGGTAACGGACTAGTTAAAGAGCAGCGGTCTTAAGACCGCTGCTTCTTAACTCCTGTTTCCGGCGAGCCTGAAGGCTGCATTCAGACCTTGATAAATCGGCCCCATGGTCTTGATTCATTAAACCTATATTCAGCACCATTTTATAGTCCCTTAGTAATGGGCAGGACAGACATTTACATATTTATAGTCTTTAAACAGACAGATATACGCGATATCTTCTAGAGCTAACAAGATATGCAGGAAACATACACCTAGATTTAGAGTTCTGCGTTAGCCTTAAAAAGCAGCGTTAAGGGGTCCTAACCCTGCTTTTTAACGCCCGCTGGTATTACGAGTATGGCAGGTACACTCACTTTTTTTCCGCGACTCGAGGCTACCGCAAATCCCCTTATGTCAATTACGTATCCTATCTTTTAAATGGGATTTGCTTAACTCTGGTATTACGAGTCTTGGAGAAAGTGAGCAGTACAGCCTCTACCTCCAAGACTCCTACCGCATAAAAAAGTCAGTAGTTAAGAGTTTTATGGGCTAACGCCGGAACATAAAGCTCTTAACTACAGTGCTACAAAGTACACTAACACCCATAAACTACCTATGAACCCCTAAACCGAGGCCCCCCCACATCGCAAACCCTATAATAAACGTATTTAACCCCTAATCTGCCGACCGGACACCGCCGCCACCTACATTATAGCTATGAACCCTTAATCTGCTGTCCCTAACATCGCCGACACCTACATTATATTTATTAACCCCTAATCTGCCCCCCCCAACGTCACTGCAACCTAACTACACTTATTAACCCCTAATCTGCCGACCGGACATCGCCGCCACTTTAATAAATGTATTAACCCCTAAACCGCCGCACTCCCGCCTCGCAAACACTATAATAAATTTTATTAACCCCTAATCTGCCCTCCCTAACATCACCGCCACCTACCTACAATTATTAACCCCTAATCTCCCACCCCCAATGTAGCCACTACTATAATAAAGTTATTAACCCCTAAACCTAAGTCTAACCCTAACCCTAACATCCCCCTAACTTAAATATAATTTAAATAAAATGAACTAAAATTACTATAATTAAATAAATTATTCCTATTTAAAACTAAATACTTATCTATAAAATAAAACCTAATATAGCTACAATATAACTAATAGTTACATTGTAGCTATTTTAGGATTTATATTTGTTTTACAGGCAACTTTGTATTTATTTTAACTAGGTACAATAGCTATTAAATAGTCATTAACTATTTAATAGCTACCTAGTTAAAATAATTACAAAATTACCTGTAAAATAAATCCTAACCTAAGTTACAAATACACCTAACACTACACTATCAATAAATTAATTAAATAAATTAACTACAATTATCTCAACTAAAATACAATTAAATAAACTAAACTATAATACAAAAAAAAAACACTAAATTACAAAAAATAAAAAAATATTACAAGAATTTTAATCTAATTACACCTAATCTAAGCCCCCTAATAAAAAAAAGCCCCCCAAAATAATAAAATTCCCTACCCTAAACTAAATTACAAAGTAATCAGCTCTTTTACCAGCCCTTAAAAGGGCTTTTTGCGGGGCATTTCCCTAAAGTAATCAGCTCTTTTACCTGTTAAAAAAAATACAATACCCCCCAACATTACAACCCACCACCCATACACCCCTACTCTAAAACCCACCTGATCCCCCCTTAAAAAAACCTAACACTACCCCATTGAAGATCACCCTACCTGGAGCTGTCTTCAGCCAGCCGGCCACCGATAGGACAGAAGAGGACATCCAGACCGGCAGAAGTCTTCATCCTATCTGGGCAGAAGAGGACATCTGGACCGGCAGAAGACTTCATCCTATCTGGGCAGAAGAGGACATCCGGACCGGCAGATATCTTCATCCAGGCGGCATCTTCTATCTCCATCCTTCTGGAGCGGAGCCATTCTCTTATCCAGCTGACGTGGAGCCATCCTCTTCTTCCGACGGACTAACGACGAATGAAGGTTCCTTTAAATGACGTCATCCAAGATGGCGTCCCTCGAATTCCGATTGGCTGATAGGATTCTATCAGCCAATCGGAATTAAGGTAGGAAAAATCTGATTGGTTGATTTAATCAGCCAATCGGATTGAAGTTCAATCCGATTGGCTGATTGGATGAGCCAATAGAATTGACCTTGCATTCTATTGGCTGATCCAATCAGCCAATCAGATTGAACTTCAATCCGATTGGCTGATTAAATCAGCCAATCAGATGTTTCCTACCTTAATTCCGATTGGCTGAGATAATTAAATAAACTAACTAAAGTACAAAAAAATGAAAAAAGAACTAAGTTACAAAAAATACAAAAATAATTTACAAACATTAGAAAAATATTACAACAATTTTAAGCTAATTACACCTACTCTAAGCCCCCTAATAAAATAACAAAGCCCCCAAAATAAAAAAAATGCCCTACCCTATTCTAAAATACAAATAGAAAAGCTCTTTTACCTTACCAGCCCTTAAAAGGGCCTTTTGCGGGGCATGCCCCAAAGAATTCTGCTCTTTTGCCTGTAAAAAAAAACATACAATACCCCCCCAACATTACAACCCACCACCCACATACCCCTAATCTAACCCAAACCCCCCTTAAATAAACCTAACACTAAGCCCCTGAAGATCTCCCTACCTTATCTTCACCACGCCGGGTATCACCGATCCGTCCAGAGGAGGCTCTGAATTCTTCATCCAAGCCCAAGCGGGGGCTGAAGAGATCCATCATCCGGCTGAAGAGGTCCATCATCGGGCTGAAGAGATCCATCATCCGGCTGAAGAGGTCCATCATCGGGCTGAAGAGATCCATCATCCGGCTGAAGAGGTCCATCATCGGGCTGAAGAAATCCATCATCCGGCTGAAGAGGTCCATCATCGGGCTGAAGAGATCCATCATCCGGCTGAAGAGGTCCATCATCGGGCTGAAGAGATCCATCATCGGGCTGAAGAGGTCCATCATCGGGCTGAAGAGATCCATCATCCGGCTGAAGTCTTCTATCAAGCGGCATCTTCAATCTTCTTTCTTCCGGATCCATCTTCATCCCGCCGACGCGGAACATCCATCCTGGCCAACGACTTCCCAACGAATGACGGTTCCTTTAAATGACGTTATCCAAGATGGCGTCCCTCGAATTCCGATTGGCTGACAGGATTCTATCAGCCAATCAGAATTAAGGTAGGAAAATCAGCCAATCAGATTGAGCTCGCATTCTATTGGCTGATCTTCTTGATAGAAGACTTCAGCCAGATGATGGATCTCTTCAGCCCGATGATGGACCTCTTCAGCCCAATGATGGACCTCTTCAGCCGGATGATGGATCTCTTCAGCCCCCACTTGGGCTTGGATGAAGACTTCGGAGCCTCCTCTGGACGGATCAGTGATACTCGGCGTGGTGAAGATAAGGTAGGGAGATCTTCAGGGGCTTAGTGTTAGGTTTATTTAAGGGGGGTTTGGGTTAGATTAGGGGTATGTGGGTGGTGGGTTGTAATGTTGGGGGGGTATTGTATGTTTTTTTTTAAGGCAAAAGTGCAGAATTCTTTGGGGCATGCCCCGCAAAAGGCCCTTTTAAGGGCTGGTAAGGTAAAAGAGCTTTTCTATTTGTATTTTAGAATAGGGTGAGGCCCTTTTAAGGGCTGGTAAGGTAAAAGAGATTTTCTATTTGTATTTTAGAATAGGGTAGGGCATTTTTTGGGGGGGGCTTTGTTATTTTATTAGGGGGCTTAGAGTAGGTGTAATTAGATTAAAATTGTTGTTATATTTTTCTAATGTTTGTAAATTATTTTTTTATTTTTTGTAACTTAGTTCTTTTTTTTATTTTTTGTACTTTAGTTAGTTTATTTAATTGTATTTAATTGTTGGTATTTGTATGTAATTAATTTATTGATAGTGTAGTGTTTGGTTTAATTGTAGATAATTGTAAATATTTTATTTAATTAATTTATTGATAGTGTAGTGTTAGGTATAATTGTAGATAATTGTAGGTATTTTTTTTGAAACAAGCTTTATTAAGAGTATTAATTAATGATACAGAAGTAAAGTCCATCATTACACAGTGCAATTCTTTGAACCGGAAAATAATAAAATATATGAAAATAAAAAGACACTGTCAATCTATTGATATCATAGATCGACTCAAAAACAAAAATTACAAGCGTAATGAGGTTCCACCTAGTAGGTAAGGTAGGTGTTCTTGTTCCAGAGAAATAACGATCAAGAATGTCTGTATCAGTCCTTAGTTCCAAACAAGTTGGGAAAGCTTGATAGTTTTGTGATTTTAACAGATTTACATCATACGGAGGGTTTGAAATGTACAAATCAGTAATAAACTTGTAGAGTTAATTGTGTGCTCAGGAGAATTTAGAAAAGAGAAAGAATAAAGAGAAGAGTGAGATAGAAAAGAAAGTATACACAGCTAAGGGGAGGGTGAGAAAAAAAATTAAAAAAAATGGGGGGATGATAAGGGGGAAAGGGTAAGGGAGGTTGTTTAATGTTCTGGTCTGTGGCAGGTAAATGTTTGTAGGGTGATTGCTATCCTATTTAGCAATGGGCATTAAAATGCGGTGCCATTCCAAATTGCTAACATCATCTCATGGGTTTCTAGTTGTTTAAGTTTCAAGAAATGCAATTTTTCCAGGTTCAACAAATCCTCCACTGAGGAGTGCCACTCAGCAAGGGCAGGGATCCGTGAAGACTTCCACCTATGAGGGATAAGCCTTTTGGCGCCAGTGAGCATGATCAGCATTAGGGCCTTAGTGGGGCCATTCCTGGTCTTGGGGAGGTGTAGGAGTAGCATTGTCTCGGGTGTATGCGGGAGTCTGTAACTTGTGTGACATAGTCTCGAGCACAGCCGACCAATAGCTCTGTAGTCTGGGACATGCCCACCAAATGTGAAGGAGCATGCCGTGGCCCCCGCAACCTCTCCAGCACAGGGGGCTCGCTGACGGAAAGAGCCTGTGTAGCATCGCCGGGGTGTAGTACCACCTAGTCAACAGTTTAAGGTGGATTTCCTGAACAACCGCCGAGACAGAGGATCTTTTTGTTAGTATGAACGCTCTAGTCCAATCCTCCTCGTCTATTGTATTAATGAGATCTCCCTGCCAAGCCGATGTGTAAGCAGGTAATTGGGCATCCGGAGGTAGGAGCAAAAGTTTATAAACTTTAGATATCAGCCGTCTAGGCGGGGTAGTATCCACACATAGAGCCTCAAACGGCGTGAGTTCTCTACCAAAGCTCCCCCTGCGCTTATGGTGTAGCAGGAAATGTGCTAACTGATGATATCTGAGCCAGGATTGAAAAAGTTCCCTGTGCCGTTCCGATAGGTTGTGTTGTGACCGCAGTTTCCCCGCTTCAAGTGCAAAATGCAAGACTCCGTCACGTAGGCTGTAACCAGAGCCCAGTCGAGTGCCCAAGACATGGTATGGGAGCTCAGGATTTTCTATGATCGGAACCATTGGGGAATAGATCGATGAGATATGAGTGCTAGTGGCTAGTAGTCTGTCCCACTCCTGAAAGGTAGTGAGAGTTAAGTGGTATTTAAGTATGAGCCGGGGGCGACTTAGCGCAGGGATCCACACCATAGCTCCGATGTTGTGTCGCTTGAAAATTTGACCGTCAAGTCTGACCCATTGTTTTTGTGGTGTATTTCGTGACCACTCAATCAGTCTTTGCAGCAATATTGCTCGCCTATATTTGGACAAGTCAGGGAACCCCAGACTGCCCCTGTCACAAGGGAGGTATAGAGTCTTCCTAGAGACTCTAGGTCTTGTGCCATGCCATATAAACTGCTCAAGAGAGCGTTGTAATTGAGCTAGAAAATCATTGGGCAGTGAAATAGGGACTGTTTGCAATATATATAATATGCGTGGTAAAACATTCATTTTAATTAAGCCGATCTTTCCCAGCCATGGCAGCATTTTATTTTTCCATGATATTAGATTGTTGGTTATTTCCCTTTTCAGTGTTAAATAGTTGTTTTTGAAGAGATCGGCAGGGTTGGCGGATAAGTATATCCCAAGATATTTTAGGAAGAAGCCATAGTAATGTTATGATTTGATGCTAGGGTCTGGATAAGCTCCATGGGGGCATTAATGTTCAA
The DNA here is from genome assembly GCF_027579735.1 of Bombina bombina. Lineage (NCBI taxonomy): Eukaryota > Metazoa > Chordata > Amphibia > Anura > Bombinatoridae > Bombina > Bombina bombina. Next base: position 1,009,630,726 of record NC_069503.1, read on the forward strand.
TAACTCAGACTTAGATAAGTTTAGATGGAAGTTGGAAAATTTCCCGTACTGTTCTAATTCGCATAGGAGATCTGGAACAGAGGTCTCTACATTAGTGAGGGTATAAAGGATATCGTCCGCATAGAGTGCTTGCTTAACTTCAATATCGCCCACCCTCAGTCCCGTGATCTTTGGGTTCCCCCTTATCTTGTGCGCTAGCGCTTCAATAATGAGAGCAAAAAGAAGCGGGGATAGAGGACACCCTTGCCTGGTCCAATTCGTAATACTAAAAGTGTCCGATAGCGTTCCGTTAACCCGAATCCGGGCATTTGGTGTTGAGTACAGAGCGAAAGTCATGTTTATGAAAGATTCGCCAAAATTCATCACCCTCATGACTCGACTCAGAAAAAGCCAATTGACCCAGTCGAAGGCCTTCTCCGCGTCGGTCGAAAAGAGGACCAGGGGGGTGCCCTCGTTTTGAGCATGACTGATCAACTGGATCACTTTGTTAGTATTATCTCGCGCCTCCCGACCAGGTATAGAACCAACCTGGTCAGAGTCGATTAAGGCAGGGAGGCATTTATTTAGTCTTCTTGCCAGTATCTTGGCGAAGACTTTCACGTCTGAATTAAGCAACGAGATTGGGTGGAAATTGGCAGGGGAGGTAGGGGGCTTTCTCGGCTTGGGTATAACTGCAACATGGGCCTCTAACATCGAGCTAGCAAGCGTCGGGTCATGTATAAGTGCATTGAATAGAGATAGCATAGAGGGTCCCAGGATCTCCAGGAAAGTCCTGTAGTACCTGGGGGTAAACCCGTCTGGGCCAGGGCTCTTCCCACCAGGGAGGTCTTTTATAGCCTGAGAGAGTTCTTCAGCTGTAATTGGGGCATCAAGGGAGTCTCTGTCCTCATTATCTAAGTGGGGGAGATCTACTGAGGCCAAATAGTCATCTATTAACGTTTGTCTATACATTGTGTTATTAGGTTGGTGCGAGACGTCCTGTGTGCGGGAAATATTGTAGAGCTTAGTATAGTAGTCGTGAAAGGAATTCGCTATTTGTTTACTACCTCTCAGTATTGTGCCGTCTGTGTTCTGTATATAGTGTATGTGCGACTTTAATTGCTGCCTGCGTATACTTCTAGCTAACAGTTTGCCTGGTTTGTTGCCCCCTTCGTAGCATTGTTGTTTTGTTCCCAGCATCTTGTGGTGCAGGGTCTCGAATTGGTGTTTATTGAGTTGTTTTTTGGCGCTCTCTAAGGACTTGTATACCTCCTTGTCTCTTGGGTCTCGTTTGTGTGTAGTTTCTAGTTCTATAATACTATCTAGGATCTGTTTGTGCTTCAATCTTTGCATTCTAATCATACGGGCCTTATGTTTGAGAAATTCGCCAGGAACAACGCATTTGTGAGCCTTCCAAAAGGACGTGATTGAGGTATGTGAGGGGTCATTATGTGATAAGTAATCTAAGAGAGATCTCTGGATATCCGCCTTCACCTCTGGGTTCTCCAGAAGAAACTCGTCTAGCTTTCATACATACGCTGTGGGGGGTATGTCAGGCCATTGTATATTACAAGTTAAAGGGGCATGGTCCGACCATGTTATTGGGCCTATTGTGGTTTTATTTACCATATCCAACCCGGTTGAGTCAAAGAGAAAGTAATCTATGCAAGAGTATTTGTTGTGCGGTGGTGAGAAGTATGTGTAATCTTTGTCAGTCAGGTGGAGTGTTCTCCAAACATTGTGTAGCTGTAAGTCTGCTATGGTTGTCTTGACTGATTTAATAATTTTACTGGGGATGCTGGATGAGCCGTTAGAAGTGTCTATGCTTGCTTCTAGTGGGACATTAAGATCTCCTGATAAGAAGACGGAGCCCCTGGCGAAATCCAATACAAGCTTTGAAATTTTTTTCCTAAAGTGGTGTTGGTCTGAATTTGGTGCATAGAGTGTGGCTAACGTCAAAGGGTGATCGTAAAGTGTGCCTGTGAGGAATAAGAACCTACCCTCCGGGTCTCTCTCTATATGTGAAATTTTGAATGGGACGGAGTGGTGAACAAGAATACCAACCCCGCATTTTTTGGAATTTCCAGAGGCAAATATTGCCGTAGGATATTGTCTAGGGCTCCATTTTGGCTCCCTGCTTTGCGAAAATGGGTCTCCTGTAAAAAGATGATGTGACTGTGCAATTTACTGAGTTCTCTTAGTGCTATCGATCTCTTGCCCGGGTCATTCAGGCCCTTTGCATTAATCGTAGTGAGATTGAGGCTATGTAGGCTGAACCTGCATTGTGTGTAAGTCATCTTTGTCAGAGGGGAAAGGGGAAAGGAGAGAGAGAAAAAAAGGGGGGGTAGGCGTAAAAGAGAAGTAGTGTATTAGAGTTGTATCCGGGGCACTCGTAGAAGTTGGAGAAATGAAGGGGTTACCTGAGAGTATTCAGGCAACGGAGAGGAATGATAGATAGTATTCAAGAGTGAAGGAAAGAAGACCTCTGTGAAGAAAGGAAACAACAACAACTACGGGAGTCGTTAAGATAAACCACTCGAGCAGAAGGAGAGGTAGAGAAGGGAAAGTAATCCTTTGGCAAGTACAATCTTTGTTACATCATGAAAATTGTTCCAGGGTGTAGGGAATCCCCTACCCTGGTAGTATCTTAGGCATGGCTTCAGGGGAAAAGGAGGAGGAAAAAGGAAGACAAATGGAAAAGGGAGGGAGGAGGAGGCAGGGAAATGAAGGGGGGGGGGGACAAGGGAAGGGAGGAAAGGCCAGGAAGAGGGGTTTCGGAGGGAGGGAAAAAAGGAAGAAGGGGAAAGGACCGGAGGGAAAGGAGGAAGGGAAGGAGGGGCAGGGGAGGGAGGGAAGGAAGGGGGGGAGGAAAGGAAGAGGGGAAGGGGTGGGAGGGGGGAGGGAAGGAAGGCGGAAGGGGGGGAGAGGAAAATAGGGAGGGGGGAGGGGAAATAGGGAAAACAAGGCAGTTTGTTACAGTATATTCATTAAGAAACTGCCTAACAGTACTAAACATAAACATTTTTAAACATCAAAATGGGTGCATAGAGTTTCCCGTGCCGGAAGGCCCAGGCAAAGATCACATGCAAACATACAACAATAACCACCCATCAGGAGGAACATATTTGAAGATATCTTTATGTTAACGACTACGCTAGTCACCAAGATAAACCACTCGAGCAGAAGGAGAGGTAGAGAAGGGAAAGTAATCCTTTGGCAAGTACAATCTTTGTTACATCATGAAATTTTTCCAGGGTGTAGGGAATCCCCTACCCTGGTAGTATCTTAGGCATGGCTTCAGGGGAAAAGGAGGAGGAAAAAGGAAGACAAATGGAAAAGGGAGGGAGGAGGAGGCAGGGAAATGAAGGGGGGGAGGACAAGGGAAGGGAGGAAAGGCCAGGAAGAGGGGTTTCGGAGGGAGGGAAAAAAGGAAGAAGTGGAAAGGAGGGGAGGGGAGGGAAGGGAGGGGAAGGGAAGAGGGAAAGAGAAGGAGAGGGGAGGGAGGAAGGGAAGGAGGTGCAGGGGAGGGAGGGAAGGAAGAGGGGGAGGAAAGAAAGAGGGGGAGGAAAGGAAGAGGGGAAGGGGTGGGAGGGGGGAGAGGGGAAAGGGAGGGGGGGAAGGAAGGGGGAATGGGGGGAGAGGAAAGTAGAGAGGGGGGAGGGGGAGCGGAGGGAGGGGAAGTAGGGAAAACAAGGCAATTTGTTACAGTATATTCATTAAGAAAGTGCCTAACAGTACAAAACATAAACATTTTTAAACATCAACATGGGTGCATAGAGTTTCCCGTGCCGGAGGCCCGGGCAAAGATCACATGCAAACATACAACAATAACCACCCATCAGGAGCCGCATATTTGAAGATATCTTTATGTTTTTTTTTTGGGGGGGGGGTTTTGTGTGTGATAGGCACAGAGCAGGCTTGGGATAACTGTGATAGTACTGTCAGGCCAAGGGCCATTATGTTCTGCATGTCCTAGGGTGAAGGGACACTGTTGCCCCCCAATTCAAAAATACAAAAAGGATACTGGGTTGACAGGTTCCAGCAGCATGACCACCGTCACATCTGGTGGAGTATGTTGAGTCCTTCCACACCGTCAGGGAGCCGAGGTGGAGGCCTCCAAATCAGCACCCCATGGAAGCGTGTTGTCTTCCACTGAGAGGCTGGCCAAGAAGGTTTGGGCATCTGGTAAATTGCTGTTTTGTTGTTCCGTGTGGCAATTATTGATACAGGAAAACCCCAGTGGCATGGAATCTTGTTAGCCCTTAGCTTCGCTGTGATGGGGGTCAATTCCCTTCTCTTTAGCAAGGTAGTTGGTGAAAAGTCAGAGAAGGTCAGAGAAGATCTGCAAGACCTCGCCTGCATGCTGGACTGGTTGCTTGGTGCGTGCACATTGGAGTATTTCTTCTTTATCTTTAAAATTTAAAAAGCGGACTATGATGTCTCTAGGAGGTGCTTTAGGAGGTGGTCTTGCCCGCAGTGCCCTGTGGGCGCGTTCCAGTGGCAGGTCAGGGGATGATGGGGTGTTTTTAAGTGTGCAAACCAAGCTTTGCAAGTACCCCTCAATTGCTGGAGGGTGTATTGTTTCCGACACGCCTCTGAATCTCAAGTTATTGTGACGGCCCCTATTGTCCAAGTCCTCTAATTTGTCAGATAGAACTTGTATGGTTTCTGATTGCTGCTGGATTTCCAGTTGCATCTGTGTTACTGATGTAGTGGTTTCAGCTTGTTTGGTCTCAGAATGTGTCAATCTGGTATCCAGAGAATTGATGTCTTTCCTGAGGTCATTAAACATGTCACGCATTTCTTTCACTGCATTTCTAATGTCCTCTTTGGAGGAGAGGTGTTGCAAGTCCCCTCTTGTAATGTGCTGTGTCGCCTGCATGTCTGTAATTTGCGGAGGTGGCTGGGGTGTGTTTTGAAGGGGTTCCATGCTACCTGTGGCCTCCAGGGTGCTGTGATCAACTTGTTTTAGATATCCACTCAGAGTACGAACTGGCGTGCCTTTTTCAATTTTATTTATGTGTTTCTTGCAAGGCATATCTGAGTAGTTCCCAGCCTGAAAGGGATATAGTTGCTGAATCTATCTGCCTGTCTGCACTACTGGTGTGCTGGAGGGGCTGTGTATATGTGTCTAGCTCACAGGTGTTTTGAAGTCTGGGCCCGGGTTTGTGTGTGTGCTGTTAGCGGCGCGCGAGGAGCAGGTCCTGTGTGGTGCGGTCACATGGCTTTACGGGTGGTAGTGCTAGTTTCTTACCTAACAGCGGTAGCTGTATGAAGACCTCCCCACGCTCCGCTCCCAGGTCCGTATAGTTCCCTAGAGCTCCAAGCTGAAAGGCGGCTGCCAGTGTGCGCCGCAGCACCTCCGATGTAGAAGGCCCCAAGCTCCGCTCCGATTGCGAGCCCCTGTAGCTCCCACAACTTTTGCGGGGTATAATGAGGCAGACAGGCTAAAGTTGTGAAGTCCTGTCAGGCAGGGTATTGAGCCAAGTTGTCCCTCATAGATTAGGGGAAATAGGTTAGGAAATTGCCATCTTTATCTTCTTGTACTGCCAAAGAATTCAGGAGCTTTTTCAGTACACAGCCATTCGCCTGCGTGGCTAAGCTCCGCCCCCCAATTGTAGGTATTTTATTTAATTAATTTATTGATAGTGTAGTGTTAGGTTTAATTGTGACTTAGGTTAGGATTTATTTTACAGGTAATTTTGTAATTATTTTAACTAGGTAGCTATTAAATAGTTATTAACTATTTAATAGCTATTCTACCTGGTTAAAATAAATACAAAGTTGCCTGTAAAATAAATATAAATCCTAAAATAGCTACAATATAATTATAATTTATATTGTAGCTATATTAGGGTTTATTTTACAGGTAAGTATTTAGCTTTAAATAGGAATAATTTATTTAATAAGAGTTAATTTATTTAGTTAGATAAAAATTATATTTAACTTAGGGGGGTGTTAGTGTTAGGGTTAGACTTAGCTTTAGGGGTTAATAAATTTAATAGAGTAGCGGTGAGGTCCGGTCGGAAGATTAGGGGTTAATACTTGAAGTTAGGTGTTGGTGATGTTAGGGAGGGCAGATTAGGGGTTAATACTATTTATTATAGGGTTATTGAGGCGGGAGTGAGGCGGGTAAGGGGTTAATAACTTTATTATAGTAGCGGTGAGGTCCGGTCGGCAGATTAGGGGTTAATAAGTATAGGTAGGTGGCGGCGACGTTGGGGGCAGCAGATTAGGGGTTAATAAATATAATATAGGGGTCGGCGGTGTTAGGGGCAGCAGATTAGGGGTACATAGGGATAACGTAGGTGGCGGCGGTGTACGGAGCGGCAGATTAGGGGTTAAAAAAATATGCAGGGGTCAGCAATAGCGGTGGCGGCAGATTAGGGGTTAATAAGTGTAAGGCTAGGGGTGTGTAGACCCGGGGTACATGTTAGGGTGTTAGGTGCAGACATAGGAAGTGTTTCCCCATAGGAAACAATGGGGCTGCGTTAGGAGCTGAACGCTGCTTTTTTGCAGGTGTTTTTTTTTCAGCTCAAATGGCCCCATTGTTTCCTATGGGGGAATTGTGCACGAGCACGTTTTTAAGCTGGCCGCGTCCGTAAGCACCGCTGGTATTTAGAGTTGCAGTGGTGTTAAATATGCTCTATGCTCCCTTTTTGGAGCCTAACGCAGCCCTTCTGTGAACTCTAAATACCAGCGGTATTTAAAAGGTGCAGGGGGAAAAAAGCATGCGTAGCTAACGCACCCCTTTGGCCGCAGAACTCTAAATCTAGCGGAGGGTTTCTCTTGGCTATCATGTTATTGTGATTGGGGCTATGTATTTGGCATTTGGCATTCTATACAGCAAGAGTAAGGTTTGGAAAACATGATCTGTAAAAAGTGGTATTTGAAATCACTGTCTGTACAGTGAATTCTGCACCTTTGGAATATCTTTACTCATCATTTAGCAATTTCAAAATGAACAGACAAAATATTAGCAGCGCTAACACAATAGCCAGCTTATTAGTACTGTGTATGAAATTCAAACAATACTTATAGATATATGATTTAAAAAGTAATTGAATAGATGAATGCATTAAGTATCTACAGGGAGTGCAGAAGTATTAGGCAAGTTGTATTTTTGAGGATTAATTTTATTATTGAACAACAACCATGTTCTCAATGAACCTAAAAAACTCATTAATATCAATTATTGGAAGTAGTTTTTAGTTTGTTTTTAGTTTTAGCTATTTTAGGGGGATATCTGTGTGTGCAGGTGACTATTACTGTGCATAATTATTAGGCAACTTAACAAAAAACAAATATATACCCATTTCAATTATTTATTTTTACCAGTGAAACCAATATAACATCTCAACATTCACAAATATACATTTCTGACATTCAAAAACAATACAAAAACAAATCAGTGACCAATATAGCCACCTCTCTTTGCAAGGACACTCAAAAGCCTGCCATCCATGGATTCTGTCAGTGTTTTGATCTGTTCACCATCAACATTGCGTGCAGCAGCAACCACAGCCTCCCAGACACTGTTCAGAGAGGTGTACTGTTTTCCCTCCTTGTAAATCTCACATTTGATGATGAACCACAGGTTCTCAATGGGGTTCAGATCAGGTGAACAAGGAGGCCATGTCATTAGATTTTCTTCTTTTATACCCTTTCTTGCCAGCCACGCTGTGGAGTTCTTGGACGCGTGTGATGGAGCATTGTCCTGCATGAAAATCATGTTTTTCTTGAAGGATGCAGACTTCTTCCTGTACCACTGCTTGAAGAAGGTGTCTTCCAGAAACTGGCAGTAGGACTGGTAGTTGAGCTTGACTCCATCCTCAACCCGAAAAGGCCCCACAAGCTCATCTTTGATGATACCAGCCCAAACCAGTATTCCACCTCCACCTTGCTGGCGTCTGAGTCGGACTGGAGCTCTCTGCCCTTTACCAATCCAGCCACGGCCCATCCATCTGGCCCATCAAGACTCACTCTCATTTCATCAGTCCATAAAACCTTAGAAAAATCAGTCTTGAGATATTTCTTGGCCCAGTCTTGACGTTTCAGCTTGTGTGTCTTGTTCAGTGGTGGTCGTCTTTCAGCCTTTCTTACCTTGGCCATGTCTCTGAGTATTGCACACCTTGTGCTTTTGGGCACTCCAGTGATGTTGCAGCTCTGAAATATGGCCAAACTGGTGGCAAGTGGCATCTTGGCAGCTGCACGCTTGACTTTTCTCAGTTCATGGGCAGTTATTTTGCGCCTTGGTTTTTCCACACGCTTCTTGCGACCCTGTTGACTATTTTGAATGAAACGCTTGATTGTTCGATGATCACGCTTCAGAAGCTTTGCAATTTTAAGAGTGCTGCATCCCTCTGCAAGATATCTCACTATTTTTGACTTTTCTGAGCCTGTCAAGTCCTTCTTTTGACCCATTTTGCCAAAGGAAAGGAAGTTGCCTAATAATTATGCACACCTGATATAGGGTGTTGATGTCATTAGACCACACCCCTTCTCATTACAGAGATGCACATCACCTAATATGCTTAATTGGTAGTAGGCTTTCGAGCCTATACAGCTTGGAGTAAGACAACATGCATAAAGAGGATGATGTGGTCAAAATACTCATTTGCCTAATAATTCTGCACTCCCTGTATATGTTTCAATAGATGATACTAAAAAGGAGTTTCACAAACTTGACACTTCCCACCGGAATAGTCCCCAGGAAACAGTCAGTAATTTAATTCATTTATGAGCGGTGCTGCTGTAAAGGTGGCTTGTTCGTTCCTTTCATGCAAGCATAAAATCAGATCTGTAGAATATATAAACAGAAACAGAAACAGGGCATCCCAAGACTCAAATTTATTTCATCAACAATTTGTGCGCAAATAATAAAAACACACTTACTAGAAGTATGTAAAAGGATTACATATATAAAAGGAAGTCCTCATGTCATGTACAGTCCACAATCCTTATTAGTTCCTTGGCTATAGTAAGTGTAACTAACTGCTTGTATGTTCGCTATCAAGCACTCTGCCTCGGAGCTTCGGGAGACCTGGTACGGATCCTGCCAGAGGACAAAATACCCAATATGTTTCTTCCAGTATTGTCCAGACTTAATCAAAGTTATACTGTAGCAATAACCAGCCACTTGTAATGGCTGGTTATTTATTGCATGGCCGCAAACGGGTAAATTTGTCTGTTTGCAGGCGCGTGATAAATTAATGCTCCACTTGTAATCTAGCCCACTTTGAGGTTAGTTATGGTGTGTTATGCTATCGAATGATTTGTTTTTGAATAAGAAATTGAAGAAATAGAGAAAGGGGAGGAGGAACTATTGACAGGTAGAACAGTCGCAGAGATGGAACAAGAGAATGTCTTTTTGTAAGAAGCTGACAAGAAAATATGTAAAAAAGGAAGATATTTTACTTCACAATTTCTTCATCTCATTGGAGTAAGTGCTCCTTTTATTGTCATCTGTATGATGGAAAAAAACAGCTAATCACAATCATCAGTCCTGAGAGTCCTGTGGGATTTCACTATAATGTGGCATGATTTAATAATAAACTTCCTTAAAGGGATATGGAACACAACATTTTTTCTTTCATGATTCAGATAGAGCACCTTTCTAATTTACTTCTATTATCAAATTGTCTTTTTTCTCTTTGTATATTTTGTTGAAAAATGTGTACATTTCTGGAGCACTATTTGACAGCAGTTTTACAAGAATGTTATCCATATACAAGAGCAGTAGAGGGCAGCACTATTTCCTGCCATGTAGTGCACCAGAGACCTACCTAGATATCTCTTCATCAAAGAATATCATGAGAATGAAGCAAATTTGATAATAGACGTAAATTGGAAACTTTTATAAAATTGTATGATTTGTCTGAATCACAAAAGAAACATTTGAGCTTTTATATTCCTTTAAACTGAGGAAAGAAGCAAAGTGACTATGCCTGCACATACCATATGCATGCTTCCTTGCAAGTCCTGGGACTAGCATCCTGACTGGATACTTACAATTCCTCTACAATCAACCTCTACATCTGTAGCCCCCATGAGGGATATTTATCAAAGCCTCAACTGTGCTGCATTCGCCGGCACCAATACGCTCGCCTAACATCGCAGCCGCGGACCTGAATACGATCTCTATATTTATAAAATAGCAGGCAAAAAGCCGCGCACGGGGCGATGAGCAGCAGACTGTTGATAACTAGCAGTCATCGGTCTTGCTGCTATTCGGCTTTTTACCAACTTTATTTATACCCTGTCACTAAACTCAGCCACTATACTAAAATGTTTAACCCCTATCCCTCCACTCCCGGACCCCGCCGCAACTGTAATAAAGTTATTAACCCCTATCCTGCCACTCCCGGACCCCACCGCAACTAAATAAAAGTATTAACCCCTAAACCCCTGGCCTATAAGATATAGTTTAATTTAATTCTACAGGTAAGTTTTAATTTATTATAAGATAGGGATGTTGTAATTTTAATGTAAAGTTAGCGGGTTGTTAGGTTTAGGGGTTAATAGCTTAATTTAGTTTATGGCGATTTGGGGGCTGGTGGTTTAGGAGTTAATAGGTTTAGTTAGTGGTAGTGATGTGGGAAACCAGGGGTTTAGGGGTTAATACTTTTATTTAGTTGCTCTGGGGTCCGGGAACGACGGAATAGGGGTTAATGCATTTATTTAGTTGCAGCGGGGTTCGGGAGTGGCGGGATAGGGGTTAATACATTAATTTAGTTGCGGCGGGGTCAGGGAGCGGCGGGATAGGGGTTAATAATATTATGTAGGTGGTTGCAATGTCGGGCGGCAGATTAGGGGTGTTTAGACTCAGGGCTTATGTTAGGGTGTTAGGTGTAAACGTAACTGGTTTTCTACCATTGAAATAAATGGGATATCTGGCAGCATCGAACATAAGCTTTCACTGCTTTCAGACTCCCATTGATTTCTATGACATCCGCCGCCTCCAGGGTGGCGGATTGAAAACCAGGTACGCTGGGCCGGAATAGCCGCGAACGTACCGGTTAACTATTTGATAACTTTAAAAAAGTGTCGGATTGAGACCGGCGGATCATATGTTACGTCACAGATTTCAACTTTTGCCGGTCTGTAGGCTTTGATAACTAGGTTGAATCAAGCTCGCCACAATTACACTGCGGAATTGCTGCATATTTGCGGTTGACGGCTTGATAAATATCCCCCCATGTGTTAAGCAGTTGTCCCTAAAAGACACCATATTATGTATTACTGTAAAGGGACTGGGAAGGGAACATTAAAATGTATTTTATATATGTATAATATATTTATATAGGTCAGAAATTGGGAACTACATTGAAAATGATTTTGGGCTAAATTACAAGTGGAGTGCTAAATATCGAGTGCAAAGGTTATTAGCGCTCCACTTTGTAATACAAGTGCACGATATTGTGCGCTGGTATTGCAAGTGAATCGTAATGCAAACATGAGCTTGTATTTGCATTGCTAGGAAGCATTGCACTTACAAGAGCGCGCTTCCATTGGCTCCTATGGGAGCCTCGTTCTGATTATCAGATCCTCGCGCAGCGAAGGGAGTAAGTAGCGCAGCGATGGGCAGAATTTTTAAATATATATGTATATGAATTTATACATATATATTTATGTGTTAATATGTGTATATGCACATATTAACACAAATATATATGTATATAAGCATATACATATATATGTACATTGCGGTCTATGGGAACACACAGTTCCCATAGACCACAATGTAAAGGCATTACAATCCCACCAACTTTAAAGCCCCAAAACTGCCTAGTGCAGGAAATTTTTATTTTGAAAAAATGCTACATTTAAAAAAAATATATATAATGCCCTCTATTTTGAGGACATTCGGGGCACTTTTAGAAAATTAACCAGAGATCTAATCTCTGGTTAATTTTCGGAGCGCTAATTGCTACTTGGTAGCAATAACCAGCCACTTGTAATGTGCCCATTTGCAGCCGCGGGGAAATTTAGTGCTCCACTTGTAATCTAGTCCTTTATAAGAATTCATAACTGTACATGAAAAAGCCTCTTAATAAAAATTATGTTTTATTGTTTATCTTATGTTTATATTATAAGAATTTAAAACTGTCCATGTAAAAACGTCTTAGTAAAAATTATATTTATCTTATTTCCTTTGAGGTCACCAGTTAAGACCAGATAAAAATGAGACCCTGGGGGGCGTGTCTGGGCAGCATCCATGATAGGAGACAATATCAGTAGCTCCGGGTGAGATCTGGACAATCCGCCGATTATGAACAGATTTATGCTGCATCTCTGGAAAAAAAGGACAGCTACCTGTCTATCACACTTTACTGAATCGAATGATACCAGATTTGCTGACTCTGTGAACCTGTGAATCCGGACCGTCGGGCCTTAGGCGGTGGCCTAAACACAAGGCCTTGGCACCCCCCCTCCCCGGTTATCCGGGTAAAGCATTCACAGTTGGACTGTCAGATGATAATACCATACTTGTATTAAGGGAAGATTTAATGACGTTCATGCTACACACACACACTCACAACAGAACAGATGGAGCTCAATTCCAATTTACTACTTGAGGAAGTGATCCACTTACTTGACGACCACCATGAGCGCATACTGCAGGCTTGGTCTGCTGAATGGGATAGTCTGCGTGCGCTGGCAGTGCAAGCTGGACACCGGAGTGTCATGGCTAGAGTAATACCTGGAGAAGTGAAGGAAGATACCAGACCCCAAGTGAGCATTCCGGATTTAACAGAGCCCTCACCCCAAGTACAGGCCCCTCCTGAGACACTGCTGAACCACCATGCAGGTGAACCGGGAAGTGCCTCGTTTACAGTAAGCATATACCCTGATAAGGTGCCTGGACTAAGAGCGGTGCCGTTGGGCTCCTCCATGAAGCGGCCGGTTGCGGGAGAGCCGGTGAGCGGAACCCTGTTTGACAAACTGGGCATTTTCCCAGGGCTAGAGGTGACCCCCCATAAGCAGAGCTCTGGAGGCAAACTAGTGCTTTTCGCTTAGCCGCCAGAGTACATTCGGTTCAAAGTAACAATATGTGAGAGTAAACAGCTCCGGACAAGGTCTGCTCTGGTGGCGGTGGAAGATTTTGGGGGCATCCTTACTAACACCATGACTTTAAGAAACAAACAGGGGAAGGGGATTGGGTGAAAGACTTATATATGAACTGCACATCGCCCTTTGAAATGTCTATCAGAGGGGGCAGGCAGTCTGATTTGGAGTACTTTCATATATTGTAACCACAATGTACTTTTACGTTATTTTTATTATTCTCTTTAAGTGTTTTATGGTTTCCTCCAACATGCCTTGGATCAGCAGCTAAGTGGATTCACACTAAAATGCACCTGTAGGTTTAACTGTTTCACTTAATTTTAGCTATTGATACTCAACTCCTCATAGGCTACATATGCAGATTCAAAGTTATCATGTTATAACTATCCAGGTTATTAAGAGATATTGAGATTTTATGTCTGTATTTTGGCCAATATGTCTAGTTATGTGTTAACACCTTTAACTGTATTTGTTTGGGGTCAGATTCGCTACCTCAGCTAATGTATTAACAATTCTCACACAATATGGAGTATGCACCTCTAACATTACTTAAGCCCATCTTATTTAACAAGGCCCTTTTCTTAGTCTCTAGAAGATATATAAGTGCTATTTCCACTCTTCATATGTCCTAACTTGGTAATATATTGAGCCGAATAGATCCAAACCCAGCTATATGTCGTTTATAGACATTACAGATTTTTGCTATGTTCATTTTGACCTATTTATGTCCCTAGAACTTCATCTCTATACTTTTTAATTGGCCTCCTGAACCGATGCCTTGTATATATTCCATGTCAGTCTCTGTACCTATCAGACATAACCCCTATTAATATAAAATTATTGCCCATATATAGCTGGATGGGTACTATATAGGCAACCTCCCCACACAGGGTATTCTTAGGCCAGGTAAGAAATAGCATTAGGACTTTATCTATTGTAGTCAACATTTATTGCCCAACGTTTTGCCCTGACCAGAAGGGACATTTTATTTATATCTTAATGTTGATATCCTTATGCTATCAGAGGCGGAATCCTTAGCATTTAGTGATCAGGGGCCCAGTATTATATGTTCCTCCTTAACTTATCTGAGATTGTTTTATATGTGAACCTAGTAGTGTCACAAGGTTGCCCACACCCCTTGATACAGAACTGTGCCAAAGTGTAATACAGAGCAAACGTTCCTATACTTCTTATACATCAAATCACTTCTTTATATTTTAAGCATTGGTTCTTCACTATCCACGCTACAAGACATACATAGCTAAATACTAGGGACAAGCCTAGCGTTCTATTATACAAAGCTAGTTATCTAGCGATTTGCGTGTTCCATAGATTCTACATATATATAACTTCACTCTTTGTTCTAATGTTCTGTTGAAGTGTCCCATATGATCTGACCTTTCTATAATACTGTTAATTCTGCAAGTTATGGTACTTTTTTTTTTACTAAAATGTAGAGAGTTTTGTTTTATAATCAGGGCCCAAGAGTGGCCTCCGAGATGTATTAGTCCCCCTTCTCCATGTTAAAATGTATAGGCCCAAGAGTGGCCTTCTGTCCAAAGGGGAAACCCTATCATGTAAAAATGAGGTTTAATTTAGGTTTGTTTTATATACTTTACAGACACTGTTATGTGTCCTGGAATAGTGGACAATATTTTGCATTGAATGTTTATTTTCCGTGTGTCCTTATCATATTTTTCCTATGATTGTCTGTAATATCTTTCTTGAAACCTCAACAAAAACATATTTAAAAAAAAAATGAGACCCTGCTCTGATCTGAATCATATAAATCTGCAGTGGTCCCCTTCATGTTGTAATTGGAGCTTTAATGATAAAAAGGTTTATTGCTGCTGCTCTAGGAACTGATAAATCCACTGCCCCCATATATATATATATTTATGCTTTTGATTACAGAATTGAAAGGATTCAGTGGGAAACATAAGTAATGGAATTTCAAGATTCACTTCTTGATTTAAATGATTACATTAATAAAATCCACTGGGTCTTGACTTGCATACATTTAACCATCAAATTTGCATCTAGATTAGAAAACTTGATTAACTAGTTTCCTTCATTTAATGCAGATTCATAGGAACTGAATAATACAACATTGTGAGTCTGACAGTGTGCTTGAAGCATGAATAGTTATAAAGCACCAACAGGTTATGCAGTGCTAAATAGTGTAGTGCAGATAGGTTACTTATATATCATTAGAATGTAGAATTTGTGTCAATTAAGGAGGCAGAGAGGATAATGAGGTCTTCAGGAATGTGTTTTCTGTAACGAAAGTGACATAAACTGGGATGAAGATGGGCAATTATATGGTTACAGTAAAGGGGTATGGAGAAGCATAATAGCTTAAAGGGAAACTAAACTCAAAATTAAAGTGTTATAAAATATCCTGAGATCTGGCCAGATTACAAGTGGTGTGCCTTTTTTTCTGCTTGCGCGCTAACTGCATTTAAAGCACAATATTAGTGCAGCCGCATTAGCGCTGGTGTTACAAGTTGAAAGTAAAAGGTTTGCGAGCGAGTGAAAGACTCAAGCGTGCTAACTTCAGGACTTTGGATATCACAGCCGTGCCAAATACCTCTCCCCGTAGACTTCTATAACCTATTAGTTATCGCTCATGCGCTGACCTGACACTGCGCTCGCTCAACTGCGCTAAAGCCCGAAGGTGCGATATGAATACTTTATATTCCTATAGTCTTCACATAGAAGAAAATGTTCTTTTTATTTTAAAATATAAATTTCTATATATCTATACGAACATATACATATCTGTCTATAGTACATACAGATATATAAAGAAATATCTATTTAACTATAAAAAGAACAGTTTCTTCTAAGTGAAGAACATTGGAATGTAAAGTTTTTCTATAACATATTAAAAATTAGACACGTGCATTTGTTTTTGGCTGAATATGTATTCAGTCAAATATTGGGCCATTTGTGCCTTCGGTGGCATACTGAGGGGATGCATTTGAAATGGGACCAAAATTGGACCACAAGAATATTTTTGTGGGTTTATTAGTGTCATTTGTTTAGTTTTTGTTGTAAGGTGCCAAAAAAAAAGGGTGGCAGAAAACACAGGATATAGGGAGTGAGCTGAGATTGTTTAACAAATTAGCTTGTTCGTTTGCAGTGATGTACAGGGGTCTGACCATTTATGTGTACAACTTTCTCCATGCAATCATGATAGAGCATCACTAAATGATTGATGTAAGGGCCAGCAAATCAGGCATTCAATCCCAAACAGGCTTGTCCAATCCGCTGTTAACTTTGCATAGGGAGGTGTGTTACTCTACTGAACATCAGCCATTTTACACTCATTTCTTCTTCTGGTTTTGAGCTATGTAGTAGTGTGTGCCTATCTGAGCTACTACTGAAAATTATTTTAATGCTGGGAACCAGGGAATAATATATCAATTTATTTATTTTAGTGTTGTAGTTTAAAGGGTCATAAAACCTTGAGTTTTTATATTAAAGGGACAGTCAAGTCCAAAAAAAACTTTCATGTTTTAAACAGGGCATGCAATTTTAAACAACTTCCCAATTTACTTTTATCACCAATTTTGCTTTGTTCTCTTGGTATTCTTAGTTGAAAGCTAAAACTAGGAGGTTCATATGCTAATTTCTTAGACCTTGAAGACTACCTCTAATCTGAATACATTTTGACCACTAGAGGGCATTAGTTCACATGTTTCATATAGATAACATTGAGCTCAGGCACGTAAAGTAACCTAGGACTGGCTAAACTGCATGTCTGTCAAAAGAACTGAAATAAGGGGGCAGTCAGCAGAAGCTTAGATACAAGATAATTACAGAGGTAAAACGTGTATTATTATAACCGTGTTGGTTATGCAAAACTGGGGAATGGGTAATAAAGGGATTATCTTTCTTTTTAAACAAAAATTCTGGTGTTGACTGTCCCTTTAAGTTTTTTGTTTCCTAAGAATACAAATAACAACTTTAGAGTATTACATTTTTTCAAATATTAATACTAATCTTCTTTTTCCTTTTTTTTACAAACCGCATCATCCCTCTCTCAATAGCAGACAACCCCTGCACGCAGTCACTGAAATGCTGGAAAGCTATTGACCAATCAGAGCGCTTTTAATAATTAGCTCTATGAATATTGAAATCGGCAAAGTGTGATCCTGCTTGCATGCGCATGTCTAGTTTGTAGGAATCGTGTGAAATACAGTTAGTTCTTGCATAGCTCAAAAATAAAAGGACAGCGCAGCAATACTCCTCCAGCTGAAAGCTTAGCCAGAGAAGCAAACCATGGGAGTAAAAATAGAGATGTGCGCTCCCGAGGGCTATATGTAGAGCTATTCATGAATGGTTTTGCATAATTAGCAAAACTGAGGGAGTGCAAATGAAAATAAATTGCAAGGTTTTTTTTTTTAATATTCAAATAAAACAAAAATAGTATGCAATTATGAAATATAAAGTTTAGATCTGTTTTTTTTTTTTTTTTAAAGATGACATTTTATTTTTAAGGTTTAATGTCCCTTTAAATGACCTATAAATACAGTGGAGTTGCATAATGAAGTGGAGTTGCATAATGAATAAATGCATTATAACAAGACAATGCAATAGCCCTTAGTCTGAACTTCAAATGTGTAGTAGATTATTTTTTTTCTGACAAATTTCAAAGTTTTGGGGGCCCATTTATCAAGCTCCGAACGAAGCTTGTGGGCCTGTGTTTCTGGCGAGTCTTCAGACTCGCCAGAAACACCAGTTATGAAGCAGCGGTCTAAAGACAGCTGCTCCATAACCCTGTCCACCTGCTCTGATGAGGCGGACAGGAATCGCCACAATTCAACCCGATCGAGTACGATTGGGTTGATTGACACCTCCCTGCTGGCGGCAGATTGGCCGTGAGTCAGCAGGGGGCGGCGTTGCACCAGCTGCTCTTGTGAGCTGCTAGTGCAATGTTAAATGCGGAGAGCATATTGCTCTCCGCATTCAGCAAGGTCTTGCGGACCTGACCCACACTGTCAGATCAGGTCCGCAAGACCTTTAATAAATATGCCCCAATGTCTTTTTCCACTCCTCCTGTATCACGTGACAGCCACTAGCCAACCAAGAATGCATATACATATATTCTGTGAATTCTTGTACATGCTCAGTAGGAGTTGGTTACTCAAAATGTGTAAAAAAGACTGCACATTTTATTAATGGAAGAAAATTGGAAAGTTGTTTAAAACTGCATGCTCTCTCTGGAACATGAAAGTTTAATTTTGACTTGAGTGTACCTTTAAAGGGACATTATACACTAATTTTTTCTTTGCATAAATGTTTTGTAGATGATCTATTTATATAGCCCATAAAGTTTTTTTTGTTTTTTTAAATGTATAGTTTTGCTTTTTTTTTTTTTAATAACATTTTCAGACTCCTAACCAAGCCCCAAAGTTTTAAGAGAATACCGACAGATACCTACTCCAGCTTGCTCCTGTTTGTGTTAAGGATCTTTTCATATGCAAAAGAAGGGGGTGGAGGGGAGTGTCTTATTTGCCACTTACAGTGGGCTTTCCAACTACCTTTTCAACAGAGCTAAACTGAGAGCTTCAAAGTAAGT